>NW_022883693.1:0-19111 GCF_011952255.1 Bombus vosnesenskii
GGCTATTTTAATTTTTCAACAGGGATCCAGATGGCGCCGTTGACGAAATTCTTTCACTATAAACGTCAACGATCAAGATCAGCCATCAGGGAACGAAGAAGGTACGCTGTAACGTGTCTGAGTAATTATACCTCGAGGAGTACATACAGTTATGTAATGAAGATTCGTATGTGAGTGTTTGTTTTCTTATTTCTTTTCCCCTTGTTTCATTTGAATGGATTTTTGTACTCAAAGAGCGAGGTAAGATTACGTCAGATACGTTTTTACATATGCTAAAAAAATGGAAAATGATGATGATGAATCAATGACACGTAGAAAATTATAATCTATTGTATTGCTGTTATCTAATGGTGTTGTAGTTGACGGTATGGTGGATGTATCTAATGGTGTTGTAGTTGACTGTATGTTGTTCAATATTGCTATGAAACTCTTCTGATTCATTGTCACTTATACGAAGGATGGAAGTATACGAATTGGGAGAAGTCAGGTTGAGAGATGCAAGATTTATACGCTCGTTCTGTCAGTTATCCCAGTGTCTGTTACGCGATAGAAAATGAACGAACTGAATAATAAATGCATTATCGGCATGAAGATTGCTTGATGTAGGCCACCGCTTTTTTTCTATCCTTCCGATACCATTTTTCTTTTCTTTTTTTTTTTTTTTTTGCGAAACACTTTGCTAGTCGTGAGAAACAGCAATTCCCTTCTGCGAATCAATTACGGTTCACGAGAAATTGTATTATAGCCTGGAACGTATTCAAATTATCTTCAATTATTCTCGGCTGTTTCCATTTCCATTCGTCTCTTACGTAAGTACTCGTTTGATGTACGTACATAGTGAGACAATAATCGTTAACACCTTTAATGTCTTCAGTATTATAGAATAAGACGCGAAAATACGTTGAAACCTGACTTTTAGATTCGCGAGACTCTATAAGGCTTCGAAAGTCTCTTGTTTCAGGCCGAGTAAAAAATTGTAGATGAAGAATTACATTGCGAGGTCTGTTAAGGAAAATTTTAAATCGTATCGTTGTAATAGGATTATTTCAGCGAGGGAAATTACGTGTTGCGTGCGAAGCCACGAGCTTTCTTTCAGGCTAATATACATAATTGTCCTATCGAACTTTCCATCTAAACCGTTGCGCTCACACGTGGAGTTTGCATTTCAATTTTCTTACTTACAGTCCAGTCCAGTGAGACCAAGTTAAATTTTTCAGCCCTCCGAGGTAGAATATGTTTTATAGAGAGACGTACAACGCCATGAAGGGGAGACAGATCAATAAATTGGGTTATCTTTAAATTACTGACAATCATTTCATCGACGCGGTTTCACCGACACTGAGTCCCCCGGCAACGTCTGTCAAAGCTTATTTACCGATACACTGAAATCAACCACAATCATTTTACCGACCTCTTCCTTTGCTGACAGTTATTATACTCGCTGTCATATGTTATCGTTGATTATACATCTTTATTTACAAATTCGTTCCTGTGTATAACGAAACAAAGGAAGAAACGAAAATGATACGTTTCATGACACATTGTTAAATTATTAATTAACGAGAGTTACATATCTACATGAATGCTTTGAAATGTCAGTTATAATTCATGAAAATGGATACAAGCCATTTTACTATACATAAATAGAATTATAAAGACATGTTACGTACTAATGCTTTTACGAAATATATTTCTGTATACGTTTGACGTTTCTGTATTATTCCTTATGCGCTTTCTGCTCTTGTGTTTAGCTCGTCGGAAGTAAAAATACGTTAAGCGAATCAGCTAATCTATTCGAGCGTTTCAATGGCTCAATCTTCTTTTATGCAACTACCAAAAGAGAAGATAAGACTTTGGTTATACAACATTTCATAACGTCCAAAGTAACGGGGCACTAATTAGTTGAAACTTTAAGACAGACCAGATATCAGTCATCGTCCGTAAATACATTTATTACGATCGTTTAAAGTTTAAAGAAACACCGTTATAAAGTCGTAATACGAGACAAAGCGAAGAGAAAGTAAACTGTTGGATATATGACAAAATAATTCTATTTTAAATAAGAGACTGGTCAGCGTGGTTATTTTGTTTACAAAATCAAACGAATTTAATGAATGTAATGGTAAGGAAGTAACTATAAGTGGCTGTTAAACTATTTTTATGCTTGAAAAGTAATTCACAAAGTAATGTAAAGCAGTACTACTGAGTTGTACATAACCTCTTTCAGAATTTGTTCTTAACCTCTTGCTTCATAACTTCCTTAATTATACTCTTCAAACTTATTGACTACTTCGATGTTGTTACGAACAGAAACTGATAAAATATTAATCTTAAATATAGATTGAAATGAAAGCTTGTCACGTAAATATATATATATATATATATACATATGTACTACTTACTCAAACTATGGATCACATAACCTATACAAAAAAAAAAAAAAAAAGAATTATTGTACACTATAAAGCAAGAGGTTAAATCTTTAATCTGTTAAGAATTAAATTTTTTATTGTAACTGCGAAAATTATAAAAGTACCAAGCGAAGCAAGTACGGAATATATGCGGAATATGAATCGCTCAACGAACCAAAGAGTGGCTCAGTGACAAAATTAGTAAAATAAAGACCACAAATATTACAACATTATATTCTACCACAAAATAATTCTCTATACAAAAAAGGTACACAACGAATCGATTTTTCACAACGATAAGAGTCAACAGAACCAATCAAGACCAGGCGAGACTCTCATAAGACAACGATATCAGAGGGATCAAATCAGCGACTTCAATCTATGTTACAGAGTATAGTTATCAAGAAAAATTGCTCTTTTCATGAAAAGTATGGTAATGATACTCTTATAATACATTGTATATCTGGTAGACGGATGTGCCCGTGGCCATCGGAAATCTAAAGACGACGCTTTTAGAAAGTGATAGCGCCATCGCGTTTTAAAAACGCGTTAAAAGAAGGACGGTTTCGCTATTCAAGGCGAATCGAAAAGTGTGCGTGTTGCGAGAATCAGAGTTGATCAAGACGTCGAAGCATAGAGTCGTTAGAATTGAGTTGCGAGTGTTGTCGAGTGTTAGAGTTGCTAGTGAGAGAGAGAGAGAGAGAGAGAGTTACCAAATACTTGTCAAGTTATTTGTTGTAAATACGAGCGTTGCATTTAGTTTTCCTGTTAATCAAACATCGTTTCTCTGTCTAACTAATATCTGTATTTTCAATCCATTATTAATAAATTATAATTAATCGGACAAAATTACACCTTTAATATATTCCGATATTACATTACCGTGATGTAATGTTTATCATGCTTATTTTGTACGTAAAACGAATCGTTGGAATATTCCCGAAGCTAACGAAGCATTTCCCAAAAGTTAAACCGAAGAAATTAACGCGAATAGTTAAGTGAAATTTTTCCATTAACTTGCTGACCAACCGGCAAATAAAAAATCATAAAAATTGTTTCAATGTGTTGAGGTCACGCATAACTTCTTTTTCCATTGACGATTACCAAACAGGTAAAATTTCGAAATTGTACGAAGGCCACGTGACCAGATCGTATTGGAATTTGAAGTGCATGGAAAAAGACAACTCGAAGTACAAACCTTGAGCTGTACTACTCGAAGTACAAACGTGAACTAATGGATGCAGAAAAGCAATTAACGCCAAACATCCGAACAGCATCTTGGGGCCCGTCATTGTTCTGAAATAAAAGAAGTGACGAATTAAAAAGACGCAGGACTAATAATAATAAAGGAAACTTAGTTCGTATTATAAATTGAATTTACATCAGAAAAGAAGCACGATCAAGCGAAACAGATCGTAGAAATGACAAATATCATCGATATACGTTTCAGTGTAATTTCACTTTTGAAAATTATTTAGTTTAATACGATCGTATTCATCGCTCTGAAACTTTCATTGTGCTGCAATTTGTGCTGCAATTTGTGCTGCGTCTTTTTAATTTCTCTATCTTTCTGTGTTTTCGGAAAAATTACTTGAAAGATTAAGAATTGCTTGCCTTATTTTATTTTCGATTAGTTAGGATTTGATTATTCCAGGTAAGGTTTATTATTTATAACAGGTTTTATCACCTGTTTATTATTTCGGAGTTTGTTATTTTAGGATTAGTACCTTTTAGGATTTCTTATCCTTCGAGTTTCTGTTTCAGATATCTAGGATTATTTATTCGATTAAGATAATTTAAGAGTTTCACAATGTACAAAGAAATAATCGCGTGAAATTTATATTTATGCTTTAAACGTATTACACACGCGGTAATTTCAATGTCTATAGCCTCGAACGTGTTCTGATTAGTTGTGTCATTGTCTGTGACATTGAAATCACAAAAATCCATTGCAAGTGTGCTGTCATGCAATGTGGATGTAATTGGGTTTTTTGGGGTTAGGTTGGGGTTAGGTTGTATCATCTGATTTGTACAGTACTATTTTAACGCAAGGACAGGAAAGTTATTATATATTTCCCGTCCATTATTTGAATCGTTGTGAAGTGTAACGAATTATATTCCATTCGAGGAGATGTTAATGAATTACCCATTTCATATGTAATTACATGGAAATAAAAATCATTGCAAAAATAATTGATCTAATGACAACGGAATTTTCAATATTTTTTTGTTTCGTCACGTCTTTTTCGTAATATATCTTTTATAGGTACGTGATTTATTAATCGTTCGAATGGAAATAATTATTCGTATAATATTCAAATGATTCTAGCCATAAAATAAATTAAAACGATACCTGTCAATGATATGCAATCTCCATATGACATCAACCTCGATCTATGCTTATACAAGAAATTTTATCAATCAATGACTAGATATACAATAATCAAATATTATAAAATTTCCTGAAAACCTTTAGGTGTTAATATTAAGGTGTTAATATCTTTAATATTTGCTAGTTATTGTTTAGCGCTAATTAGTTAGAATGTAACAAGTGGTGTACCAGAATTGAGATAATTAAGCCACACGAACAATCTTATTTAGATCTTTTTAATTTTTTAATTCTCTTTTGCTCTAATACTTCGTAAAATTAATCTTTATTAGCTACTACACTTCATAGAATAACAAGAGATAATTTTTCTTATATAACGTTTCATTCATAAAATCTATCATTAAAGTATATCTTCATAAAAATATCGTTCCATACTAACGGTATATTTGGTGTCATACGAGATAACAGTTACCAGTGATGACATATGTAACTTTATAAAGATATCTCGTTTTATTATATAATAAAAGAATGTACTCATTGCTGCTATATTTCAGATGAAAAAAAGGAGGCAACGATTTTACAGTAAAATCGTTCGTTTACAACTGATTCATTTACATTTCATGCTAATACTGCGCATTCTGAATATGCTATGATTTGGTTTAAAATAATAAATAGTCCATTCTTGCATACTATTGCTCCAGCTCTACTTGTATTTTCGATATTGGTATAAATAGAAAGACAATTAATGTCGTTCGAGTCTATTTTCGGATCATTTATATTACGTTTAATCCATATAGTTATCATATGAGACATAGTATCGTAAAATTTGGAAGAATAAAACGTTCGTACAGGAAGTACATTTTATAAGAACTCCAACAAATCTGCGTGTGCACCTAAAATACAAACTGATAGTGATTGTTCATAAGTTTATATACATTATCTAATGTCAATCGAAGGTATCAATTCTTTTTCTCCATAAGAGTACTTTTTCGTTTATATGTGTTCAAAAATACATGTGTTCAACCGTGAAGCATATGTCACCTACAACGAAAAAGAGTTTTCCTATACTTAATATTTCCTTTATATACCTATGAAAGTCTATTCTTCGCGTAGTATGAAATTATGAATAAATCTGGAATATTGTTCAATCTGAAAAGAAAAATAACTTATTGACATCATTCATTGATACGAGATTCAGAATGTTTGTTTTGTCTTGCAGAAAAAGAAGGCAGCCCTCCCTTTCTTTTAATGTAAAATAGAAAGCGAAAATTTGAAAACAGATTTCTTGGAAATTTACTTGCAAATATCGTTTTCAATATCGTGATTTTCTTCCCAATGGTACTGTACTTTCAAATTTTCCAGTATCCCTCTAAAAACAAAAAGTCGAACCTCGTTATTGTTAACGTAGGCATTACAAGGAAGAGAAGTATTGGAAAGCAGCTCCTTTTTATTATGGATTTCTTTATAATCGTGTAAATAAGAAATTCCGGAAATTTTTTCCTAAAGAATTTAATTCTTGTGTTTTGATTGATAATTATTACACTACATACTAACTTTTAGCATACTGTTCGCGTCTAACAATTTCCTAATAATAACTACTTCAAAATAACATATGTTCTTGCACGAATTCAAAAGTACGTATGATACAATTACAATTGATTCTAAAATAATAATTATTTAAAGATATTAAGATACTAATTAAACGGTTCACTATATTTCAAAATCTGGAACAACAAATTTTTATTTATAAAAAATGAAACTGTGTTTATATATTCTTTGTCATGATGCTATTTCTTATTACCATGTCGACATTTTTTAAAATTCATTTTGTTATCTCTACGCAATATGAAAATTCATATACTGCTTAATATTTTTTACATATTATCCATCCACCGCATGGTATCTCCTGAAAAATCAAAATATTAATGTTATATTATTACAATGCTTCTTAAATTTCAATTTTTGACAAATTTGAAATCCAATATATTTTGCACAATTATTATTTATAAAAAAATTCCAAGTTAGTAACTTTCTTTTCAAATGGCAAATAACATATACTTTGACTTACCTGTAAGTTTTTGTTCCTAATCATCATTTCCTCTTATAGAACACATCATTATTGTTCTCATAATTACTACCAGTGTCATAGATATTGCAGTGGCTACAACTGAATTAATAGAAAATTATAAATAACTGTGTATAACACTAACACATAACTGCGTATAACAATGACACATAACTTTTACTTACATATCAGTCGATACAGGATTACTGTGATCCTGTTGATGTTTCTTAAGGCACTTGATTAGGTGCGATACGGTATCATTCCTTATGGTATACTGTAGATAAGTATTTTAGAAAATAACAAGAATAAATCTAAATTATTCAGAGGTTCCAGTTTCGGCTTAGACATAAATACAGGACCATTTACAAAGAAGAAAGGGTGCGTTTCTACAGCCTCGTTATAGTAACCATGAATACCAATCTCTGAATTACTGGTTACTAAACATAAATATCCTATAAAATTTAATATATTTCTTTAATTTTTAATACATACATGAGTTAGTAGTTTTAAATTATGAATCATCCTACCTGTGATATTACACTTTTCCTTATAATATCATCACTCAAGTGAACAACATTAAGATCATGTAAACCATGTCATCCTATCTTACTGTGAAGATACTTAGTTATGTTATCTAACATTATAAAAACATCATCAAATTCAAGTCCTTTTATTCACATCACATGGCCACGACGATCTGGTTCTTCGTTATATAATGTTCTAAAATTTGTCGTATATATAGGATGTACAAGCCGTGATATCAAGGTATCAGTTCTTCCTTCCCAAGGGACAGTTTCATTAAAATTCTGATAGAATTAAAAATTAATTATTAATATTCTAACAATCATATATGTTAAATACATTATAGTCAACGATATATACCTGAGCGAATGTAGGGGTGATTCCTTGATAATTATAAATGTCATCAGCCCACATCATTGTGCCACTTCTTTGTACTCCAGCCTCTAGATTAACAGCCTAAACAAACATACGAAATTTTATAGAAGCTGCACAAAATATAGTATATATGCGCAATATTGAAGCGTTCAAGGGGATATAAAGGTAATGTACATCACATACACGTGTACTCTAATGCAACAAAATACAATTAGATTTAATAGTATAAGCTCTTTTATTCATCATAATAGATTGGAAATTTAAGTGTCTTACGAGGGTGAGTAAAAAGTTACCCGCTCTGTCGGTGTAGAATTTATTTTAAGCAATTGTCAAAAAAGACATACATCATTTTTTGACATAATCACTCGATTTCTGTATACGCTTTGTCCATTTGCCGAAGGACCTTTGTATTTTCTCATTAAAAAATGTTTTGGGCTGAGCTGCGAACCACGAATGCATCGTCGTCTTCACCTTTTCATCAGCTTCTCCGGCATCCATCTCGCACAAACTTTTTAAAACCCAAATCTGTCGTGCACTATTGCATAAGCAGAGCCGTGGCTGATTTGCAAATGATTTGCCACATTATCCAGTGTCACTCGTCTATTCCATAGAGCATAAGTTCATGAGCACGTTCAATGTTGTCATCGTGGATGTGGCCGGGCGTCCAGCTGTTTTTTCATAACACTTGTGCGATCTTCTTTGAACTTTTGTGCCCATTCAAACACACTTCGTGACAAAACACTTTCTCCATAATGTGCATTAAATCTTTGATAAATATAGGCATCCAACATAACCTCCGACCACAAGAAACGAATCACAGCATCCTGCACTGTTTTCCTGCAAATCACCATTGCAAGGCGCCATTACTCGCGCAACGGTCACAAACGAATTGACGTAACACAATGAAACCTACGCAGCAGCACTGAACAGATATTGACGTCATACGAAGAGTGCAGATGGATCAATACGGTCGACAGAAGTTTTAACTATCTGGAGTGCGGATAAATTTTTACTGAGAGTCGTATAGGAATCTATAATCTGTAAGTACACCTTTGGCTGAATGGAAATTTCTCTTACATATAGTCAAAAATGCAGAAACAGTGTATTGAATTGGAAAGTGATAAAAAATAAGTGAAGTTTCGAGGTTGCATGTGATTGCATGAGTACACAGGACGTTTTTAGCGAATAAAAAATAATTTTGAAAGGCACGAGACTTATCTTGTATTTTATGCACTCTCTGTGTCCGAATTTCCAGAAGCTCTCTATCTTATGAAGTGTTTTAGATTAGCCGGAAAATTTTGTACGTACATACAAGAAGTATACGATCTAAGTGGAATATTCCATTATTCTCTTGATACAACAGAAACGAAAATTACAGAACTTCTCAGAAAGTTGGTTTATTATTACCAAATTAATAGAATTAATATACGTTTATCATCTTTACATACCTAAGTCGTGGAGGTTTATCGTGCGTAAAAAATTAGTGTCGTTTCAAAGTTACATTTCGTACATTTTAAGCCTATAATTTGTAGCGTACAAAACAATGTAAATTTGAGCTGTTTCTTATCTCCACAATAAGAAAATCCAACTTTACGTTTTTTACACAATGATATTTATGGAACAGTAATATCGTATTATTGCATCGCTTGGAGAATGAAGTCAAGGTACGATGTGACCCTAGTGTAAACGCTGGGATACCCAGCTGTGCCGCACTTATAAGCATAAGACACAATACCTATTAAATACGAGGTTAATTCATGTTGTATCAGCGGTGGTCCGCCGCGGTCAGCCTGAAAGGATCGTTAAATTTTTAATCAAAGATACTGAAATATATCGATCGAATTGTATTGAAATTATACTTATATACAGTAATAATCTTCTATTGATTTGTGTATTGAAATACTCCAATTTATAACGTACATGTTATATGTATTTTGAGCAAAACTAAGATTAGAAGGAAATTAGATTAAATACCATAACGAGGTGCGAGAAGTGGGCAAAACTATTAAATTGTGTTTATTTATTATTTTTAATGTTTAAGACGTCGATTTGATGTTAATTCGAATCGACGTGTCTTCAGATACCGTATAGTTTGTAGTAACCCTGTAACTTAATTACCGTACAAGAATCCTCTCCACCCTGAGCATGTTCGGCGCATATTATACCATCAGTGATATCAGGTGCATTAGGAAATTTGGAATAAGCTATTTTGCATTCGGCGTTCTTAATCACAGGCATTTGTACTTCCATTAATGCATTACGTCGTGGTCGTCCTACGAAGAAAATAAGAAAGATATTTAAGACTGGAACTGTTTAATTTTATTATAAAATTGATATCGCTTACTATATCTTAACGCTCCCCATCCAGCAACAAGGGGGTTATAGCCGACGAAGTTGCTCTTTCGTAGGGGCTCTTTCATACAAATGGGATATACGTACCCTGAAAAATAAAAAAATAAATGAAAATGCAGGAAACGAATGACCAAAAGTATGAGAAAGAATTGTACACGCTTTATGACACAATATATGTGTACAGTAAGAAATTTCAGGATATGATACTTCAGTAATACTCAATAACACATATATATATATATATATATATATATTTGAGGACTTACTCGAAAATGGCACCTCCTCCACCAATCTAAGAATGGCAATATTATGATTGTGTATGTTTTCTATTCCATCCATATGTGCACAATGTGCTGTGGTCAAAACATGCCTAGCCGATATCAGGGAACCTCCGTACTTCCATAGTGGTTTGTCTGGGTTTCGGGGATTACGAAAACCTAATGCAGCGATTCATGGCCAAGCGCCTAAAATGCAATAGTCATAGTTGTGAATATACATAATTTTTCCTCACATAACGAATAACAACGATTATTACCTATTCGATATTCGATCATACAGCAGACGATAAGTACATACGTACAAATACTCCGAAATAGAGATTTGATAAAGACAGAAATTAAATTTTTATTCCAGTGGAATACAAATTATTAAATAATTCTATATCATTTCTATTTGAACTATACTGAACTATAACGTTCAAACGTGTAATTTCTGCCCTAACAGTTTTTGATCTCTATCCATATTATTACTCCTATATCAATTTTTTATTTCAAGCAAAAAGATACTCTTCCTAACATGAAGTAAAAGAAAGAAATAATTCAAGTTAATAAGTAAAGTTACTGCCGATAAAATCATAGCATTATTATTTAGTCTAATTGAAATGTACATTGATGTGCTGTTTAATGCCTTTAAAGTTCATTCTTTGCAGTAAATGGCTTATTATTAATCGGAAAGAAAGACATAAAACGTACCAAGTTCAGCTGGTTTACCATCGACCACCCTGGTATGAGAGACGTTGCTAAAACCACAGTATGGTGGTCGCAAAGCCTTATACTTATACACAGTTTTGATTAAAATTTCTCTCTTCTCTTTGTTTGGATCGTTCGGACAGCAAACGATCGTAACATTGCCCTGGTATCTGCACACTGATCGTCTATAAATATCGGTGGCTGTACGGTACTGTATCTGCCATATTTCTTGCAGAGGTTTACATTTTCTGTAGTCAAGGCACCTGCCTTCTTGATTGTCCGGTGTGGTACATTCTGGATCAAACAATTTTAAAACATTTATACAGTTCAAAGATGCGTAAGAAAGCGACACCGATTACTCAACTTTCGAAGTAAAAAGCCGATCAAGTCCACCGGATTGCTCTACAGACACGTATTAATCCGTAAGAGTTAGTCATCACGTTGATAATAATTATCTAAAGAAACTTTTCACGTGAAAATATAAAATTTTAATTGATTAGATATTGTGTTAGCCATACTTAAGAAAGAAAATGAAAATGAATGAAATGAAAGAAAAGGACGACCTTCAACCTCATTTTTTAAATAAACACTTTGTCAGTTTTGCGGTAAATAAATTCTTAGGAATTCAGGACAGTTTTTAGTGAATCATTTTGTTTCGACCGTTCACGGAGAGACGCGATCGCGAGATAGCACGTCAACGAGAGTTGTAAGTTCCCGTTACGATTAAATAATCGACGCCACGAACTGATCGATCCCCTTATTTCGATTATGATAATAAGGGTAGTTCAATGAAATTCCACAGAATTAACACAAATAAATTAATGTTTATTTCAACAACTTATTAACTAGAAAGATATAAATGGAAGAAAAAAAATGTAACTGCGTTTTGGTTGATAAGTAATGCGCGACATACCACATGTGTTGACGGTTCGACTTCTCGAAAAGTTCTGAACGCCTTTCGATTTTTTTCGTTTTTTCTGGAAGGCGACCCCCACTACGTTCGGATCACGCCACATTCTTTTACTGCGAGGTAAAATACGGGCCACGAGTCGACGTTTCTGGAAGTCGCCCTGCTTAATGAACCATGCGCTTGCCACTACAATGTTTGTTTGCCGGGCAGACGCGACGATCCGTCGCCGACATTATAAAGCCGCGATCGATAGTTAAGAATATGACCTATGGTAAGCCGCATGGCGTAACATTCTCCCCCCGTTGAGAGGGTACCGATCAAACTAGGGAGGTGTAGTTGAAGTTCCCATCTTATTTCGTTTCGGTGGCTAGTTGTTCGGGTTTCTCGAGATCGGGTTGAATTGGCAGTGGGACAAGCCTTTTGACGCCCCGATCCAAATTGCTCTTTGCCGTCTGAACTGTAGCTGTCCGGATGACACTGTCACGTAATTTTTGGGTTGGTCGGTGGAAATAAAATATAGTTGAGTCGTAACACAACTATTTACTTGGTTTTAATCAACCTTTATTATGAATTCAGCAATCACAATGTATCACGCACTGAATTAACAGAAATCACAATTCACTCCAACCACGTTATGTAAGACTTAGTTACAACAATACATTAAGTACGCGACTTATAAGAGTAGAGACCGACATAGATATGTTGACTATTCTAAGGATGCAGAATAAGTGAAGTTTTTCTGACGATACTGTGTCTGAGGAAAGCTAGGGGTGGGTGTGTCTAAGGACACGGGACTATCGGATTTGTTGATGACAATTTTGGTTAAGGAAGTGAGGGCAGTAGACACCATCTCCGGTTGGATAATAGGACGGTTGGTGGACCAGGAAGGGTTTTAGCCGCCCTCGCGAGAAAGTTGCCAACGGAACATACCAGATGTGGAGAAAACCAACTTTCTAAGCTAACACGTGGTAGACAATAAACGTAAAGGGAAATTTAAGACAGGAAATACTCGCTTGGTCCGAAGGACCTTAAATATAAAAATGCCAAGGCCCCTGGTGGGCACTTAAGACTATTGAGGGTGCGCGCCAAGGATATGCAGACATCTGGGTGCCATCCTGTCCGTGGTGTGTGGCCTGGTCTCTGATATGAATTGACGTTACAACACCGTCGGCGCCTGGATGAATCTTGATAACTCGGCCCAGAGGCCAATGCATGGAGGGAACGTTGTCCTCTCTGAGGATGACGATTGTGCCCTTTTGGATGCTGTGTCCACCCTTGCTCCATTTATTGCGGTTGGTTAGCTCGTTCAAATACTTCTTATGCCAGCGGTTCCAAAAATGTTGTTTAAGCTGTTGGATATGCTACCATTTGGGGAGTCGGTTCGATGGAATGTCCCTGAAATCTCGATCGCGTAAACACATTAATGAATCGCCAATGAGAAAATGTCCGGGAGTGAGGGCTAGGAGATCATTTGGATCGGTGGAGATAGAAGTTAGAGGGCTGGAATTGAGGACTGCTTCTATTTCTATGATAAGAGTATTACGGCGTTAAGCTCATATGATTCTGTTTCTCCACTCGCGCTGCGCCATAATATCCTTTGATATTTCCGATCCTCTGGTCGTACGAGGAATTGCCGATACATTTTCTCGATGTCGCCAGTGAGTACGTACTGATGAGCCCGGAATCTAATTAATATACAAAATAAATCTTCCTGTAACTTGGGTCCTGTGTAAAGTGTATCGTTTAAGGAGGTTCCGGTAATGCTTGGTGCCGATCCGTCGAAAACTACACGGAGTTTGGTGGTTTGACTCGATGCTTTGGTCACGCCATGATGGGGTAAATAGTATCCGTTGTCGTCGGAGTGGTTGACATTGACCTCGTCATGTGTCCCAATGCCAGGTATTCCTGTATTACCGTTCGATATTCTGATTCGAAGCGTTTGTCGTGCTGGAATCGGCGATTGAGTGAGGCGAGTCGTTTAATTGCCAGCGTTTTAGAGGATCCGAGTGACTGAAGCTGATCGTTGAAAGGTAGAGCGACGATGTATCGTCCTTCGCTGGTGCGTCGGGTGTAGGCTTGGAAGTGTTCTTCGCATCGTCGATCTGCCCTCTGAGATATGTTTAATTGAGGGTCCTTCATCGATTTCCCAAAACCGCGAGGGGTCTGCTTGTAAAGTCGTCGTGGATGTGTGAAATATGTTTGTCGCGGTTTGGGAAGTTGGACTCCCCAACTATAATTATTTTACTACAGAATCCTCAAAAACATGATTTGTGTATATATATCCTGAAATATTATCAGTCTATTGTCAAGTTATAGAACATTATGGAAATTGCCAGTTAAAGTCATAAAAAACAAAAAATAGGGAAGTTCGTTAAAATATGTGATTTTCCAATCAAGATATAGAATTTATTCGAGTAATATAGATTACGGTAGAGATGGTGACGGTAACAATGAGTGGACTGATTCTTCGTGCGAAAACAAAGTGGAAGCGCAGAGCGATGTATTGTTTCAGCGAATATCGATTTTAAAGCACGGTTTTAAAGTACGTGTGCGTTTGACTAGGTGTGTTAATTAATATTGCTGTCTGAGTTTCGATATGTAAATACAATATCTACATATCTTTAAACTTATGATAATTGAACTAACAATTTTTTTAAATTTAAATTAAACTTATGATAATTGAACAAACAATTTTTTTAAATTTATATTAATATTTATCCTTTTAAATGCAACAATTTTTTTTAATAATAACTTCACGCGTAAGTCAGCTGCGCACATATTTGATCGTTCTTTAAAGCTTGAATCTCTGCGAAGAGAAAAAATCTTTCAACCAACAAGAACTGGTTCTACGTTTTCTATCCATTTCCTTTCAGATAAATCTCTCTATCTAAAATCCTTATTTCCGTATTTCCTTGAAAAGGTTAAAGTCGTTTTGTATAAAATCCAACGTAGAGAAGAAGGAAGATCCGCAAAAGATTCTTTCAGCTTTCCCTATGTTTGAGCTCGAATCAAAGCAATCCTATTCCCAATAGGGTGACTATGCGTTTAACTTCTCATAGAATCTCTCTGATTCCGTGTGATACCTTCGGTGTTTTTGAAGTATGTAATTGATGTCGCAACGTCAACGCTTTGCAGTGCGAATTCAATTTTGCGTTGCAATTTCCCTGTTTGCGTGGCAAAAGCATAAAATCGATAGCGCACGTTTCGATAAACACGTTTTCTTTGCTGATGGCGCACTGTAAATATAAATATTTGAATAAATATCGCGAATTTCATGTTGCTAAAAGATTTATACTATTTATTCGTAAATAACTGTTGGATATGTTTAAGTTGAAACCACTGCATTAGGTCTTTTTTCTCGTTTAAAATTATTTGTATTGGTAAATTGAATGAAAGTTCTAACATGTAATTTGTTCTTCTTTTATAAATAGTTTACAGAGGATAAAGCGTGGGTAACTCAAGACTGTCGCGATCATGACACTATACATACCTATGTATAGCACGTATACTAAGCTAACTAAAATAGCAAGTCAGAGAAATGGAAACTTAGGAAAATCTAAAGGAAGATAAATCGTTCGAGCCTTGACAGGAATATAAGATGCTAAGTAATCTTCCTAAGCAATCTCCTCCAGCTTTTTCTATTTTGATCAATAATTATTAGTACATGTTAGGAAAACAAATAGAATTTTTGTTCTCAAGCGAGGTATAATTTAAATTTTGTATGTACACAAAAATGTTAAATATCTGTAATAAACATGGTACAATCAATTTTTTTACATAAAATTATATTGTATAGGCTATTGTTATTTAAACATTCTAAATTGGATGAAGAAAAAAAATGACGCAAATAAAACGTAGGACATTTTAATTAAAGAGACTAATATAGAGATTTATCTACTTAACTGTGATTAAATCATTTCCACTTAACGCTCTACCTCTTCTATTAATTATGCTTCGTTAAACTATGATTACAGAGGATGGGTTTTTTGATAAAATGACATTCTGACAAATATATATAGATCGATATATATAGATATACATAGACAAATATATAGATTCTTACAACAGTAGTTATGAATGAACAGTAGTTATTGTATCAATTCCGTTCTTCAAAAGCTTCATTTGTGAAAAGACAATTCGCCAGAATATGGATTCACTGTAGTTATAGCTATAGGATTTCAATCTAGTTGACAGACTTGCTTTACGTAGAGAATATCTGTCTCTTGTTCTACTTTATCGCGATTCTCTCCTCATCTTATACGCTTTGTCGAGCAAAGTAATATTGGCATATATCTCGGCTCTGGTTACAATCATTAGTTTCCGCCTAAACGGTTAGAATCACATAGCTCGCGCTCTACTCTCGTTTATTCATCATTCAGGCCATATGGTCGCATGCGACGAGTTTTATGTTAATTCCGACCGATTACAATACCTTTCTTTCGTTTACAAGGAACGACGAGACTGGCAGTTGCGTGATTTCCAATGCAAAAGCCGCGATATCTGCACGATAACCTAACCTCAACCGATTTTGTTGTACTATTCTTATGTGGACTTCGTTTGCACCACTTTCGTAACAAAAATAGAATACGTAGAACACAGCATTCCGTTATGCGATATTGTCGATTCCTAACATCCGAAAAATCAGAGATAATTTTTTCCCTACGGTTGTACATTTGTGTGAAAAATTACGAACGTAAAGTTGTTTGGTGCATGCACAGTCCTCCCCTCCCCTTCATTTGCGTGGACATGCTAGAAAGATTCCCTTTTCCACGGCGAAACTGTATGTATTATAATTTCATTTTTACAAAGGTCGAACATCCTACTATGCATAAATTTAATATTAATATAAGCAGGTTTCGTGTTAAGTATTACATCTGACGTATCAGCACACGTGTGTACGAGCCTTGGTTTTAAATGTCTTATAGTAGACACCGAAAAGATTATTCAGTTGGATATCTGACTCAACATCAATATTTTACTAGGAGATAACATGTTAAGAACACGTTGGTGGATGGCATGGGAGATGATGAATGAAGACATACTTCTGTGAGATACATAAAATAGTAGTCAGAACGTATTTTGGCGCTTGGGGACAGCAACAGCGTTTTTTTGTTTTTATTTATTTGTTGAAATTACAATCAATTCTCGCGTTGAGAATTTTCAGTAATTTTTCTGGCGTGGCGCAATGACATGGCTGTTTATTTACAATAAGTTAATACTTATTATAGATAGGTATAATTTATAAGTATTATAAGTAAGTGCATATGCTTAATTTGGATAATTAAATGAATCTAACGTTTAGGTCTAGCGGGTAGTGCCTCTTCAGCCTGCGAATCTGGTCCGTCGTATCGAGTAGTCCAGTGATTAGGGGATTTCGGTGTTTCTTGACTCTTTTGCTATATCTGTCGCTATATTTTGCTATTTCCTCTTTGACTGTAGGTATCTTGAGGTCGCGATGGATGGTTTCGTTGGTAACATACCAAGGTGCGTCTATTAAGGCTCTTAGCGCTTTCGATTGGAATCGTTGTAGTATTTCGATGTTGGAGTTACTTGGACAGCAACAGTTGGTGATACTGTCATACACCTCCATTTATAAACTTTCGAAAATCGATGTGACCTTCAAACTTTAATGTATTCTGTTTCACAGCACAAAATGTTTCCGAAACGTAAGTTTATTGTTACAATAAACTTGACTAGTGGCTCTGAAATACTATCCTTGAAAAAACAATGGGGAAATTGGAGCAAAAAAAGAAGGAAATAAACAAAGACCTTGTTGGTTCGTAAAAATAAAATATGCTACAGGAAAAACTTTTTCCAACGGATTGAGATGCGACAAGCTTTAAAAGCTATGACGCGAATCGAGCGTTTGTCTACAAGAGCACATTTTCGGTGGATATATATGTCGGAATGACATTGGGGATAGGGTTGTCGGTGTTTGAGGAGTCTTCATTGAAGGTAGCCATCGTTGCGGTGTAACGAAGATACGATTTATTGACACAGGTATGAATAACACAGGTTTTGACAATCTACCACGGTGATGAGACGTCCGCGACACTAGTGACAGTGGTCTCCGGTTCAATAACGAATCCGCGGCCAACGGGATGACAGATGGGCGTTCTCGCTGAATCTAAGTCTAACTCGTAAAAATAATTGCTGAGCGTAAAGACGTTACTCTTTAGTCGACGGGAGCGCGTCAAAGAATGCTCGTCCCGTCCCGATGATGCCACAGAGGAAAACTATAATGGGGTGTGTCTAAGAACACGAGATCATCGAATTCGTCGAGGAAAGCCTTCGTTTAGGAAGTAAGGGAAATTGACGTTGCTGCTAATTGGTCAATCTCCATATCGGTGGTTAGATAAAGATGCTAGCCGCCCTCGAGGGAAAGTTGCTAGTGGGAGACGCCGCTAGTTGAAAAATATGTCTCCCCTATCTTCCCGCAGTTGGGACAAAGACTGTTTGTCTGTTTGAAGTACTTTAGTTAACTAAACCTTAAGATTTATAACGGGCCCTCGGGCTAGCCGAACATGTACTGCGGAGACGCATCGACATCTGGCAATCATCTTACTCGAAGAATAGGGTCTGCGTGTGGCGAGCCACGGGACAGAAACCGTTGGAACGGTTACTGTCGCGTGTCGCCACGAATATTTCTTTTGAGGAGAGCTATAGGGTTACTCAATGCTTTTGTTAGATGGAGAGTTCGTCCCGTTGACCGCGGCTACGTTCGGCGACTAATTGTCGCCTTGAGCCCAAGCTCATTATCACGACTCTCGAACAATTACAATCGGGTTGAATAACTACAATAGTTTAGTTACAGTTATAGTAGACTTTAGATTGCAATGTTGCGGGGCTATCTCAAGGTTCCGGTGTCCTTTCATCTCCGACATATATTTAACTATATATATTAACTATATATTTTCCCTAGGAACAGTAAGATTTTAACGATACAACTTTATCAAGAGATCTTAAAGTCATAAACGGTATCGAAACTTCGTAATTCATATTGTTAAGGAAGAAAATATTGGTAATCTCCTCAAACGACGAGCGCTTGATATTCACAATTAGAACTCGATATCTTGGCTTCTTATAATATCCTAATAAAATGTTATTTATCGATTACAATTGTCCTGTCGTATTTTATTGTGTTTGCTTTATAAATGTGAACTTTATTCAAAAAGAGTT
>NW_022883694.1:0-21956 GCF_011952255.1 Bombus vosnesenskii
AGGACACGGGGCTATCGGATTTGTTGATGACAATTTTGGTTAAGGAAGTGAGGGCAGTAGACACCATCTCCGATTGGATAATAGGACGGTTGGTGGACCAGGAAGGGTTTTAGCCGCCCTCGCGAGAAAGTTGCCAACGGAACATACCAGATGTGGAGAAAACCAACTTTTTAAGCTAACACGTGGTAGACAATAAACGTAAAGGGAAATTTAAGACAGGAAATACTCGCTTGGTCCGAAGGACCTTAACTATAAAAATGCCAAGGCCCCCTGGTGGGCACTTAAGACTATTGAGGGTGCGCGCCAAGGATATGCAGACATCTGGGTGCCATCCTGTCCGTGGTGTGTGGCCTGGTCTCTGATATGAATTGACGTTACAACACCATCGGCGCCTGGATGAATCTTGATAACTCGGCCCAGAGGCCAATGCATGGAGGGAACGTTGTCCTCTCTGAGGATGACGATTGTGCCCTTTTGGATGCTGTGTCCACCCTTGCTCCATTTATTGCGGTTGGTTAGCTCGTTCAAATACTTCTTATGCCAGCGGTTCCAAAAATGTTGTTTAAGCTGTTGGATATGCTGCCATTTGGAGAGTCGGTTCGATGGAATGTCCCTGAAATCTCGATCGCGTAAACACATTAATGAATCGCCAATGAGGAAATGTCCGGGAGTGAGGGCTAGGAGATCATTTGGATCGGTGGAGATAGAAGTTAGAGGGCTGGAATTGAGGACTGCTTCTATTTCTATGATAAGAGTATTACGGTGTTAAGCTCATATGTTTCTGTTTCTCCACTCGCGCTGCGCCATAATATCCTTTGATATTTCCGATCCTCTGGTCGTACGAGGAATTGCCGATACATTTTCTCGATGTCGCCAGTGAGTACGTACTGATGAGCGCGGAATCTAATTAATATATAAAATAAATCTTCCTGTAACTTGGGTCCTGTGTAAAGTGTATCGTTTAGGGAGGTTCCGGTAATGCTCGGTGCCGATCCGTCGAAAACTACACGGAGTTTGGTGGTTTGACTCGATGCTTTGGTCACGCCATGATGGGGTAAATAGTATCCGTTGTCGTCGGAGTGGTTGACATTGACCTCGTCATGTGTCCCAATGCCAGGTATTCCTGTATTACCGTTCGATATTCTGATTCGAAGCGTTTGTCGTGCTGGAATCGGCGATTGAGTGAGGCGAGTCGTTTAATTGCCAGCGTTTTAGAGGATCCGAGTGACTGAAGCTGATCGTTGAAAGGTAGAGCGACGATGTATCGTCCTTCGCTGGTGCGTCGGGTGTGGGCTTGGAAGTGTTCTTCGCATCGTCGATCTGCCCTCTGAGATATGTTTAATTGAGGGTCCTTCATCGATTTCCCAAAACCGCGAGGGGTCTGCTTGTAAAGTCGTCGTGGATGTGTGAAATATGTTTGTCGCGGTTTGGGAAGTTGGACTCCCCAACTATAATTATTTTACTACAGAATCCTCAAAAACATGATTTATGTATATATATCCTGAAATATTATCAGTCTATTGTCAAGTTATAGAACATTATGGAAATTGCCAGTTAAAGTCATAAAAAACAAAAAATAGGGAAGTTCGTTAAAATATGTGATTTTCCAATCAAGATATAGAATTTATTCGAGTAATATAGATTACGGTAGAGATGGTGACGGTAACAATGAGTGGACTGATTCTTCGTGCGAAAACAAATTGGAAGCGCAGAGCGATGTATTGTTTCAGCGAATATCGATTTTAAAGCACGGTTTTAAAGTACGTGTGCGTTTGACTAGGTGTGTTAATTAATATTGCTGTCTGATTTTCGATATGTAAATACAATATCTACATATCTTTAAACTTATGATAATTGAACTAACAATTTTTTTAAATTTAAATTAAACTTATGATAATTGAACAAACAATTTTTTTAAATTTATATTAATATTTATCCTTTTAAATGCAACAATTTTTTTTAATAATAACTTCACGCGTAAGTCAGCTGCGCACATATTTGATCGTTCTTTAAAGCTTGAATCTCTGCGAAGAGAAAAAATCTTTCAACCAACAAGAACTGGTTCTACGTTTTCTATCCATTTCCTTCCAGATAAATCTCTCTATCTAAAATCCTTATTTCCGTATTTCCTTGAAAAGGTTAAAGTCGTTTTGTATAAAATCCAATGTAGAGAAGAAGGAAGATCCGCAAAAGATTCTTTCAGCTTTCCCTATGTTTGAGCTCGAATCAAAGCAATCCTATTCCCAATAGGGTGACTATGCGTTTAACTTCTCATAGAATCTCTCTGATTCCGTGTGATACCTTCGGTGTTTTTGAAGTATGTAATTGATGTCGTAACGTCAACGCTTTGCAGTGCGAATTCAATTTTGCGTTGCAATTTCCCTGTTTGCGTGGCAAAAGCATAAAATCGATAGCGCACGTTTCGATAAACACGTTTTCTTTGCTGATGGCGCACTGTAAATATAAATATTTGAATAAATATCGCGAATTTCATGTTGCTAAAAGATTTATACTATTTATTCGTAAATAACTGTTGGATATGTTTAAGTTGAAACCACTGCATTAGGTCTTTTTTCTTGTTTAAAATTATTTGTATTGGTAAATTGAATGAAAGTTCTAACATGTAATTTGTTCTTCTTTTATAAATAGTTTACAGAGGATAAAGCGTGGGTAACTCAAGACTGTCGCGATCATGACACTATACATACCTATGTATAGCACGTATACTAAGCTAACTAAAATAGCAAGTCAGAGAAATGGAAACTTAGGAAAATCTAAAGGAAGATAAATCGTTCGAGCCTTGACAGGAATATAAGATGCTAAGTAATCTTCCTAAGTAATCTCCTCCAGCTTTTTCTATTTTGATCAATAATTATTAGTACATGTTAGGAAAACAAATAGAATTTTTGTTCTCAAGCGAGGTATAATTTAAATTTTGTATGTACACAAAAATGTTAAATATCTGTAATAAACATGGTACAATCAATTTTTTTACATAAAATTATATTGTATAGGCTATTGTTATTTAAACATTCTAAATTGGATGAAGAAAAAAAATGACGCAAATAAAACGTAGGACATTTTAATTAAAGAGACTAATATAGAGATTTATCTACTTAACTGTGATTAAATCATCTCCACTTAACGCTCTACCTCTTCTATTAATTATGCTTCGTTAAACTATGATTACAGAGGATGGGTTTTTTGATAAAATGACATTCTGACAAATATATATAGATCGATATATATAGATATACATAGACAAATATATAGATTCTTACAACAGTAGTTATGAATGAACAGTAGTTATTGTATCAATTCCGTTCTTCAAAAGCTTCATTTGTGAAAAGACAATTCGCCAGAATATGGATTCACTGTAGTTATAGCTATAGGATTTCAATCTAGTTGACAGACTTGCTTTACGTAGAGAATATCTGTCTCTTGTTCTACTTTATCGCGATTCTCTCCTCATCTTATACGCTTTGTCGAGCAAAGTAATATTGGCATATATCTCGGCTCTGGTTACAATCATTAGTTTCCGCCTAAACGGTTAGAATCACATAGCTCGCGCTCTACTCTCGTTTATTCAACATTCAGGCCATATGGTCGCATGCGACGAGTTTTATGTTAATTCCGACCGATTACAATACCTTTCTTTCGTTTACAAGGAACGACGAGACTGGCAGTTGCGTGATTTCCAATGCAAAAGCCGCGATATCTGCACGATAACCTAACCTCAACCGATTTTGTTGTACTATTCTTATGTGGACTTCGTTTGTACCACTTTCGTAACAAAAATAGAATACGTAGAACACAGCATTCCGTTATGCGATATTGTCGATTCCTAACATCCGAAAAATCAGAGATAATTTTTTCCCTACAGTTGTACATTTGTGTGAAAAATTACGAACGTAAAGTTGTTTGGTGCATGCACAGTCCTCCCCTCCCCTTCATTTGCGTGGACATGCTAGAAAGATTCACTTTTCCACGGCGAAACTGTATGTATTATAATTTCATTTTTACAAAGGTCGAACATCCTACTATGCATAAATTTAATATTAATATAAGCAGGTTTCCTGTTAAGTATTACATCTGACGTATAAGCACACGTGTGTACGAGCCTTGGTTTTAAATGTCTTATAGTAGACACCGAAAAGATTATTCAGTTGGATATCTGACTCAACATCAATATTTTACTAGGAGATAACATGTTAAGAACACGTTGGTGGATGGCATGGGAGATGATGAATGAAGACATACTTCTGTGAGATACATAAAATAGTAGTCAGAACGTATTTTGGCGCTTGGGGACAGCAACAGCTTTTTTTTGTTTTTATTTATTTGTTGAAATTACAATCAATTCTCGCGTTGAGAATTTTCAGTAATTTTTCTGGCGTGGCGCAGTGACATGGCTGTTTATTTACAATAAGTTAATACTTATTATAGATAGGTATAATTTATAAGTATTATAAGTAAGTGCATATGCTTAATTTGGATAATTAAATGAATCTAACGTTTAGGTCTAGCGAGTAGTGCCTCTTCAGCCTGCGAATCTGGTCCGTCGTATCGAGTAGTCCAGTGATTAGGGGATTTCGGTGTTTCTTGACTCTTTTGCTATATCTGTCGCTATATTTTGCTATTTCCTCTTTGACTGTAGGTATCTTGAGGTCGCGATGGATGGTTTCGTTGGTAACATACCAAGGTGCGTCTATTAAGGCTCTTAGCGCTTTCGATTGGAATCGTTGTAGTATTTCGATGTTGGAGTTACTTGGACAGCAACAGCTGGTGATACTGTCATACACCTCCATTTATAAACTTTCGAAAATCGATGTGACCTTCAAACTTTAATGTATTCTGTTTCACAGCACAAAATGTTTCCGAAACGTAAGTTTATTGTTACAATAAACTTGACTAGTGGCTCTGAAATACTATCCTTGAAAAAACAATGGGGAAATTGGAGCAAAAAAAAAGAAGGAAATAAACAAAGACCTTGTTGGTTCGTAAAAATAAAATATGCTACAGGAAAAACTTTTTCCAACGGATTGAGATGCGACAAGCTTTAAAAGCTATGACGCGAATCGAGCGTTTGTCTACAAGAGCGCATTTTCGGTGGATATATATGTCGGAATGACATTGGGGATAGGGTTGTCGGTGTTTGAGGAGTCTTCATTGAAGGTAGCCATCGTTGCGGTGTAACGAAGATACGATTTATTGACACAGGTATGAATAACACAGGTTTTGACAATCTACCACGGCGGTGAGACGTCCGCGACACTAGTGACAGTGGTCTCCGGTTCAATAACGAATCCGCGGCCAACGGGATGACAGATGGGCGTTCTCGCTGAATCTAAGTCTGACTCGTAAAAATAATTGCTGAGCGTAAAGACTTTGGTCTTTGGTCGACGGGAGCGCGTAAAAGAATGCCCGTCCCGTCCCGATGATGCCACAAAGGAAAACTATAATGGGGTGTGTCTAAGGACACGAGATCATCGGATTCGTCGAGGAAAGCCTTCGTTTAGGAAGTAAGGGAAATTGACGTTGCTGCTAATTGGTCAATCTCCATATCGGTGGTTAGAAAAAGATGCTAGCCGCCCTCGAGGGAAAGTTGCTAGTGGGAGACGCCGCTCGTTGAAAAATATGTCTCCCCTATCTTCCCGTAGTTGGGACAAAGACTGTTTGTCTGTTTGAAGGACTTTAGTTAACTAAACCTTAAGATTTATAACGGGCCCTCGGGCTAGCCGAACATGTACTGCGGAGACGCATCGACATCTGGCAATCATCTTACTCGAAGAATAGGGTCTGCGTGTGGCGAGCCACGGGACAGAAACCGTTGGAATGTTTACTGTCGCGTGTCGCCACGAATATTTCTTTTAAGGAGAGCTATAGAATTACTCCATACCTTTGTTAGGCAAAGCGTTCATCCCTTGACCGCGGCTACGTTGGGCGACTGACTGTCGCCTCGAGCCCAAGCTCATTATCACGACTCTCGAACAATTACAATCGGGTTGAATAACTACAATAGTTTAGTTACAGTTATAGTAGACTTTAGATTGCAATGTTGCGGGGCTATCTCAAGGTTCCGGTGTCCTTTCATCTCCGACATATATTTAACTATATATATTAACTATATATTTTCCCTAGGAACAGTAAGATTTTAACGATACAACTTTATCAAGAGATCTTAATGTCATAAACGGTATCGAAACTTCGTAATTCATATTGTTAAGGAAGAAAATATTGGTAATCTCCTCGAACGACGAGCGCTTGATATTCACAATTAGAACTCGATATCTTAGCTTCTTATAATATCCTAATAAAATGTTATTTATCGATTACAATTGTCCTGTCGTATTTTATTGTGTTTGCTTTATAAATGTGAACTTTATTCAAAAAGAGTTCATCGATATAACGGTATTGAAGAGAACTACTCGAGAAACTATATCTAGCCCTTGGATGGAGGGATTGCTTGCTTCTTACAATCGAATAATTGGAGTGTAACCAGAAACACGAACGGTAATTTAGCAATGGAGAAGAACTTTAGAACGACAGCAATTTTCTTCTTGTTTCTTTGAGAAAGGCACCGTTCATTTTATGTTTGACGAGAATGGGGTTGTTGGACGAATTTGATTAAAAAGGAAAGATCTTTAACAAATATTCTTCCCATTGATACATTCCTATATTTTTGATTTAATTATTTGAAAATGCAATTTTGCATATACCTATGTGCAATTATATACTATAATCGCAGGCGTTTCTTTAAAATGATGTACTATTGAAACAAGGCAAAGTATCGTCGAATTCTTCTAGATTCAATTTCTCAAAAGAATGGCTCTATTGATTAACCAAACATAGTTCCCATAAGCATATACGTACTTCTCAGAAAAGATAGTTATATCTAGATCAATATTACTCCCCACAGTGACCTATATGTCAAAGAAAAAAAAGACACATCAAGTATTAAATCATACTACTATTACGTCCACTATCTCTACAAATCCTCCACTCTTGGAAAAGTCTATCTTATTCAAACGTAACGTAACTCAAATTAAATCTTTTCCATCATCATAAATACGAAACATTTATAAAATTATCATCTTCGATTATTTACTCAACATCTAGCTAACAAAATCTTCTCCATCGCCGTACCCCTTAATCCTGACCGCGTACAATTAACGTATGAATAGTTAATTTATTGAAATTTAAACGACCATTTTACGCTACTTGTACTCGAATGATTTTAGGATCTTGCTGTATCTCTTGCACAGTGTTATACTGACAGGCGAGAAACATAGAAACGTAACTTCCGATCCACTGATTTACCCTAAACACACGATGATAGGTTATACGGTGGACGCAATACAGAAGCGTTTCCGATGCAATTCGAAGGTGCGTTGTTACAATGGAGTTCATCGATCCATAGTGACTATTTCCCCGCCAACTACAGCCTGTAATAACGGAATAGCCAATAAAGTATATCCTGTCGATTTAATCGTTACCCCCACGGTGCACCGCGCGCACGGAGATCGGATCGGTGATTTTCACGTGATGTTTCGCAAATCGTGAGGCGCTCGCGTGATTCGCGCGTTTTAAGCGTTCCCGCTCTTCCCGTCCGATAGAAAGAGAAAGGGAACAGGGGGTGGAAGGAAGAGGGAAGATACGTGATGCGGGTTCAACCTGCCGCGGGAACCTTTAAAGAAGGTCGGTGCAACGGGAGAGATGTAATTTTAATAAATTGGAGAGCAAGTCATTGTAAAAGATTGATATTCAGATGTTGGAGATGCAGCAGATTTACAACTCGCTGGAATTAAGTTAGTTAAGGCGTTGAAAACCTAACGTCTTTTCAAAGGCGTTTGCCGCGTTTCTTTTCAAATCAAAATACATACATACGATACGAACAATGTATGCGCCTAAAGTTTTAAAGTTAATTTCTATTCAAGGAATGGACTGTTTTATTATAGATTTAGGAAATTGAAAAGAAGCAATTGCTTGTTTCTAAGAAAGAATCGCGAGAAGTACAGTTAGAAACTGTATTGTGAATCACTTTTCCTGGTTTCCGTAACGAGGAAGTGAAAAAAAAACGCAGACAAGTCAGCGTTTACCGCAGCTAAATGGAAGATACGCAGGTACGAGTCGTTACAGTTTTGTCGTTGCAACGATTCCCGCTGCGTAATTTGATAATGAACAGTTGAAAAATAGCAGCGTTGTGTCCGTACTCTTTAATATCCCATTATATGGAAGTTAACGACCGGAAAATACACCGCTCGACTACTTGAAGGAAGTAGCTCATGAGCAAGTCTTTTGTATCCTCGCAATGGTATAATTCCTGTAACGTCTCGTTCTCGGAGGATTTATTTCGTTGATTTGTACTTGTTTATTGCTTTTGTGTTTTCATGAATGGAGCATGTCGCATGCGAATCGTAATATGGTTTTAATGGCGTTTCGACTTCAATGATATCAGCGGCTGATTGCGCTTCCCGTAAGAAGCTTCCAATCATTATGTATTTTAGGAACAACAGATAAGGATATTTAGAGAACGAATTAATTATTCAATTGTTCGCGCAAGAAATACCTGTCTCTTTTTCGAAAGTTATAAATGCTGTTTTCAAAGAGTTCCTTAGCTCACCATAAACCAGATAAGAATCTTTGGTTCCGTCTAGAAAAAGAAACCTTCAGATCAAACCGAAAGGGGTTCGGATTATATTTTCTAATCGTATTTGTATATTTCTTTTTACGGTCAGCTTGTCATCCACGTACAATCGAACAGAGAGTCCATTAATTATTTCCCTTCGACTTGTTTCAGGGGGAGCATCTCGGAAGCCATGCCGGCTGACGAGTTCGCTGGAAATCGAAACAGAAGCAAACCAAGACTGCAACCACCTTAACGAACCGCTATTATCACTGGCAAGGTCATCGGGCAGACCGGATCTAATCATGCTCACGCCGACCATGCTTCCTGTGCACTCGTTCCTCTTTCTTAACGACGTCAACCAGAAGATCGGGTGCTAAAAAATTCGAAATCGAGTTGATTGAAAATCTCAAGGAATATTAAAAAAAATACGAATAAAAAATTTGATATAGAAATCATCCATTTTGGGCAAAGAAAAGAAACAATCAGAAAAAGGAATAACCACAGAAGCTCTGAATTTCATTGCTTCCTAATGGTACTTCCTTGGATATTTTTACATTCTGGAGGCGTGAACGAACTCTGAAAAACAGAAACGACTTCTATCGGATGATCGAAAGAACTACCTGGACACTGAGTATAATTATTCACACGTGCGGATGCCATTTCCGGCATGTTTCTCCATGAAGAAGGTCAGCTTCGTTTTTGCCACTTGTAGATAGAAGTTGAAGTGGCGGACGTCTTAACGAGGTTGCTAGAATGTCAAACAAATAGATGAGGGAAATATTATGAAGATATATTTATGAATATCTAATTGAGCATTTAATTAAGAACTTAATCGAAAGACCAAAATAAGTTGGTTCTTGAGACCACGTACCTATCTAAGTATAATAGTCTTTCGTACTTACGGTTTAGTAAGAGGACTCGAGTAAAACGATTACTCGTTAAAAGGAACAATAGAATAATCATGCCTCCGCAGACGGTGGTCTCTGCTTTCATGCCTCATCGCGGAGAATCTCAGCGAAAAAAGTGTCCCGAAGCGTGAGCTGAAAGGTGGCTATGTAGGCTGTCTAGTGAATGCCGTCGCCATGGTGGAGCTGGCGTGTAGCAACTCCCTAAGTCCAGGAACCTAATCCCGCGTCAGAAAGACAAAATTCGCTACGGAGAAAAGTAAACAAAAATATATATATAGGGAAGAAGAGACAAAGATTAAAGATTGTTAAGAATTAGAGGTAATTTAATGATAAAAGGGAGAAAGAATTGTGCAAAAATTCTACTGGGAAAGAAAAGATAGAAGAAGCCTCCAACGAGAAAGACGTGCTCAGAAGCGAGTCCCGCGTAGCGCCATGTAGAGGAGCAGGAAGAAAATATTGGTAATCTCCTCGAACAACGAGCGCTTGATATTCACAATTAGAACTCGATATCTTAGCTTCTTATAATATCCTAAAATTTAAGTCCAATTCGAGCTTATAGTCCCATGCGAGTTAATCAACGACAATAGTTTGAATTTCTATTTGTTCGTTTGTCGTCTGTTTATACCCGGAGCACCTGCTGTAAACCAATACAAAATTTATTAGATCTATAAATAACACATATAAAACTTATTAATTTATAATTAATATAAAATAGGAGAGCACGAAACTTCCTATTTTATGGATATGTTAAATCTTTGTAAAAAAATACCATATCATTAGTATCTTTTTAATCGTTCCAAAGGATTTAGCTGCATAAAGCTGTGACCCTTGGAAGAATCGATGTTCACGCGTAACAAATTGAAATTGTGCGAAGGTTCCGGTACGAACATCACAAGCGTCGATACCAGGGGCACAGGCACATGTTCTGGGTTCATTATATATTTATAAAGGGCTGACGATTCAGTGGATGGTCCGGGTAAATTTAAATTGTAAATGAACGCATTGCTGGTTTCAAGTAAAAGCCTGGATAAGAGCGGATATGGTATGAGAGTCTGTCGTGGAAAGGGGAACAGGCCGCTTTTATTTGTAAAGTTTGAATCTCCTCGATATTGAAGATGTTGAAGCTGCAAGTATGTATTTCATTTTAATCCATTCGAGACCGAGATTTAATTGTAAGACGATACCTAGGTGTCGGTACGATCTGAATGTTTAGTTAGAATGATTCTGTGTTTTACTCTCTCCAGGGTATCCTTTTCATACTTTGATTTTAAATCGATGACAATCTTAAATAGTATGCCTCATATTTTTAAAATATAAAATTATATACTATGTTATTCTATAATGTATTATGTACAGTTAAATATATATATAATAATTCTATATTGAAAAAAATATGAAATTAACATGATATATACATTACTACATAAGTTATATATAAAATATGTATATTATACCCTTGTCTACTGACTGATATGAATTTCTTTCGGTCTCGAATGCGTTAAAAGAGAGCGCAAAGAAGGCGAAATTACTTATTGTAATTAGTAAAACGACCTGAGCGGCAGACAGATACAAGAAAGAAGGAATATTATATTAGCGGCATTATCATGTTTTTGCTCTCTTTAAGTCTTTCATCGAGACAGACAATCTACAGGTATTAATCGACCAATTTCTCCAAGCTGATAACTTCGAATTGATGTTTATATATAAGAAGTGTTATGTGTTAATCTGTCTAAATGTTTAAAAGGTGTTATAAATTAAATGTTGTTAAACGATACGTAATTGCCTTTTGATCGTAAATTTTACTATCAAGGGGTCTTTTATGTATGCGTAATCATTGTGAATTATAACAATTTATGTGATCGATATTAAAGGTGTTTAAAAGCATGTATTTTTTTCTATATTATTATTCTCCTATATTATTATCCTATATTATTATAGCATTCCTATATTATTATAATATCCAATTACATGTTGATACACAAGATATACAGATTATTATTTATAACGTTTTGGTTTTCTTAATTGAGTCATTCATTTAGTACAAATGATAAGAAATTAGTAATAATTCACAAAAAAAGGATATCGTAGTAGAAATATTATAAAAAAACATTTTCTGTTTTAGTGTAGAGTTACTCCTTCTTACAGACAGTGTCGTACAAATCTGTACGTCTCTGAGAAAATGTAGGTATCTGAGCCCTTACTTCCTCAACAACTTTTAGATCTGATAGAAAAAAGAAACATACGAAGTAATAAGTAATGCTTACTAATAAATTCAACAAATACAGAGGAAGATGGCTAAATCGATAAATTAACGAGACTAAAAATTAATTACATCATGGATCTCTCGCTTTTAATTTCAAGCTGTAAATTACCGATATCGGTGACTGCCATATTCTCTTGAGTTTCCAAATCGTAAAGGATCTTTCCCCAGGGATTGGCCAACTGTGTATGTCCCCATGCGACGTAACTTGCTTAAGGAACACGAGCCGGTGATATGCAGGCAACGTATAATTGATTATCATTCGCTCTGAAACGCTGAAGTAATGACCAGTGCAGTGGTCCAGTGGTCATATTGAATGCCGCTGGATATATCAGCATTTGGCAGCCTAACCCAGAGAAGCAGGAAATATGAAGCCACCGAATACCAATTAACTTCGTAGTTGCACGGTTCACATTCCATCATTTCTGAATATGCGAGGACAGTCCTCTTATTGTGCTTTTAATTCTTTTATTTGTTTCATTTTCAGCAAATATACTGGTTTTTTAAATTAAGCTTCTTTTTACACAGAGTTACAGATTATATTAATTTTATATAGAATATATTTAAGAAAGATATTTAATTTTTTGCTAGTTAAGTATTGATCGATTAAGTTACTGTACCTTTGTTCCGATAAATGCGTGCCATTTCCTCGAATCTAATATCATAGCAAATGCCAATACCTATTTTGCAGCCCTTCACATCGAACGTCGTTAGGGAGTTACCAGGACTGAGTGAATCACTCTCTCTTAAAGTAATCTTATTAGGAATGTCGGTGTCGAATAGATGTACCTAATAACATAAAAATGTAGTCCCTAATTCTATTGCTGCAACTTTTGTAATTTAATATCAAAGTTACCAACTCCTAAACTTTAATTATTTTTTATTTAATAACTGACAGCGTTTTCATCACTTTCTTTTATTAAAAAATCTTATCATTTAATAATGTTTAAAAAGGAGAAAAAATAAGTATAATAATATTTTAAGTATGTGAAAAATTTATACAACAACAAACACATTACAACAAAAATGGGCGTTTCCCGTATCATAACGTATTTTATAAACCGTAAATTATAGAATTGGTTATAGTATACGTATGTACATATGTATATTCCTAAATTATTCCTAGATAGAGTCACTTTCTTCACCCCAATATTTTCAAATTCAAAACCATAAAGGAATATATTACTTACCTTTCGGTGTTTTGCTATCAAAGTTCCATCGGGACCCCAAATAGTACAGGTATTGTACAATTTATCGCCCTCTATTTCAGGCATCGTACCACCAACTACATAGATGTTGTTTTCTTTAGCTGCGTTCGATGAAGCAACGCTCGTTTCACCATCAGGAATACTCTCGGCGTATTTTGGAAAGTACTCTGCATTGCAATATTTCAATTAATGAAAAATAACTGTCTTTTGTTCCAACCATAAATTAAATTGAAATGTTTGCCAGTTTTTTATTTTTTAAATTATTAAAATAACTAAGTTTTATATTTCGACTTAATTAAATATGCAATTACTTAGCTAATAGTATATATAATAAATTGTTTCTACAGGTTCAAAATGAAAAATGAATATTTAGAAATATTTAATTACGACAATGCTATTTGTGTTAGCATCAGTGGCTTGTTACTCAACGACTTTGCTAGTACTTTTTGAAACATAAAGTTAGTTTTCAATTAACACTTATACTAGAGGCGGAATTATAAATGTAAACGAATTGATAATACTAATTTATAAGTACCTAATTATTAGTATCTTAAAAAATATATTTATACAAAAATCACGATAATCATGAAAATGGGGAAATCCTATATTCTCGACTCAATTCACAATCTTTATGGAAGTATAAACGGTAAGGTAATTTGTCTACTTTTACTTTTCTATATAGTTGTTACACACATAGTAAATTATTGAAAAAAAACAAATTATTACGTATTCCATATGGTGAATTAAAGCATTCAGGAAGAGCTATAATATTAGCATTGTGCTCTTTTGCGCTGGAAATGTAGGAAACTGCCCGCTCTACATTTTTGCGTTTTACTTCATTTACTTCAAGTTGTACCAACGCCAAGTGAAATGCTAAAATGTTGGAAAAGTTAAATACATTCGGTTATATATTTCCCATACTTTTTATCTATAAACACTTTTTACATAGTGAATACTTACTCCATATCGTTCGCACTACTTGTTTAGCGATGTTTGTAAGTATCATAATGTTGAGGTTATGTATGGTACTACTCAATATCAACATTACGTAAGCAATACGCAGGGATTTTTAATGATTCTTGGTAAAGTTTAGGACATTAATTTTGATGTAATTGTAAACATTATTTGTTCACAATTTGTTCATTTACTTTGCAACAAAAAGAACGTATCTGCAAGCGTGTTAATCGGATAACGACGAACTTCATTTCGCAAACACCGACACGTGAAACATTTTGAAGTTACGTCGACGCGAGAGTAATTGGTTCCCTTAAATTACTCAATTTCCATTTCTTTCGCCATGTATATTCGAGTATTGCATTTGAATTGCAGAGCAGTCGAAAGTAGAGGAGCACCTCGCCGATATATCGACAGGAACATGAATTTTTTTTCATAGGGCGAATATTTTTTCCATTGAATTATTAAACCGAGTCAAATTTTCAAACTCAACCACTTAATTTAATCGTTTTACATAAAACATTTCAATCTGTTTTATTCTAAATACTTTACCTATATTTCATCTGGCTGAATATTCCATATTTTTAAAGCTTGTTGATAATTACAAATACGTAATTATCATTCTGAAGCTAGAAATTTGAAATAAAATTGCTCTGCGCGAAAGGAAATAATTCAACGTTTTATATATAGCTGTTAAAATGATATAATAAGTTTCAGTAAAATAGCTTCACTAAAATTTGTGGTTTTTTTCCTTTTCTATCTTTTTTTCTTTTTTTTTTTTGGTTTTATGTGTTCAAGGGCGAACGTTCCCTCTCATTTCTTGTATTTTTATGAGGAATTTAGCCTTTTTACACCACGAGAGCCTCAACGTTTTCATTTTCACGCCTACGCTACGCTCGTTAAACACGTTCTAATGAGACCATGTGCTGACATTGCGAGTTTTATTATTTTCGCATAATAATTTATCATTTTAGATTTCAAATATTACATTCATACATTTTTCGTTGTAAATTTCTTTCTCTATTTAAACAATTTACCATTGTTGCTACAATAAATCAATTAATTTAATTAATTGATCAGTTTAAACTTAAAATATCATTTCATAAGTTTTCGTCACTTGAATCTAAAAACAACAGAAAACGGTATACCCGCATCATACATAGAAAGGAGATTAAAACGCTAGAGTGATCATATTCAACGATCACGAAACGATAATAGGACATTGTGTTTCTTCTGAAGGGCATGAAATTGTCAGGAGATTATGCCATAAATGAAATTGGAAGCTGGCTGGTCAAAGGGATTAAACTCGGTTAAACTCAATTGTGCTATATTGCACAAAGACTTGAGAACTGCTACCAAATATCTACTAGCTTAAAGGTGTGCTGATTACACCTTACAAATTGTAATTATATTTCAAATACAATCTCCTAAGTAATAAGTAAATTAAATTAATACTTTACCTAGAATCTGTGATACATTAATATAACAAAAATACATTTCTTAAATTATTCATTTATTTGCAATGTAATTAGAATATTATCTTTATTTTCTGGTGTCTTTATTATTCTTAAAAGATACGCTGCTTGTTTGCAAATTTAACACTACATATGCTATTAATAAATCATTTTACATTTAATTTTGCAACCTTCAATCATTGTTAAAATTGATTGATAATACCGTTGGTTAATAGAAATTTGAAAATGCTCTCGTTTCCACTCGATTAAAAGGTAATTGCACAAACTGTCACAGTGTTGACTACAAATCACGTGTGTCGTTCTATTAAATTTATACACAATAGTATTTATTCTCGTTTTAATTTAAAATGAAATATGTTATTGTATGAATAGCAGAATGTTCAAATAATTGAAACAACTTTTTGTCCTCTAATTAATGATTCCCATTTAAAAAAATTTAAGAATTTTAATCAAGAAGATTTTGAAGTCTCGATCTAAAATGACCAAGGATTGAAACAGAGAATATTTTGATGCCAACAAATACATATTCTTCAGATATGAAACAAATGTGATAATAAAAATCGATGTACATGAATGAATGTTGAAATATTGGAAAATTGTATAATTATATCCATTCTCTGTTGCGTTTAGATGTTTCAATTAATGTTTCATCAGAATTTTTATTGAATATTTTAGAGGTACTGGCTGTAAGGTTTTTTTTTAAATTAAAATTAAAATTAAAATTAAAATTAAATGTAAGAACAGATTCAAAGTATAACATTTAAAAATTTGTGGTTATAAAATTTACTTGTATGTCATAATTATGTAAGTGAATTAATCTCATAATTAATTAAATGAATTTATTTTATGTGAGTAAATTATATTTATCTATAATAAGTCTTAACTTATTATTAATAATCAGCTAACACTGCATAATACTAAGTAAAGTAACTGAAAATTCTCGACGTGAGAATTAATTATAATTTCAACAAGAAAATAAAAAAGAAAAGAAAAGAAAAAAAAATTCTATGTAAGTGATTGTTCTATGTAAGTAATTCTATGTAAGTAATTCTATGTAAGTGATTTGGGGCTCGGCCAGTACCTTGCCCTTCTTTGGGATATTCCGAATTATCTGTCCTCTCCGAGCTGCAAATCTGATATCTCAGATGTTAGGGAAACCCCCTGGCCGGTAAGGCACGATAGACAGATGAGACTAAACGGCTGGTGGAGAGGGCAATCATCAACAGAGGGTCACACCGTGCGGATACAATACTGAGGTCTCAATAAAATCTTACAACCGTGATGTTCAGAACATCAAACTCTGTTTGCATACACCCGGTGTACATAAAGTGTCAAATTACACTAACACTGGATTTATCGAACCTCTTTCACCTTGACCAGTGGCTCTTTAGTTTATGATTTGCAACAGAATCCCTGCATCAACGCAGGTTCACGAAACATACAACTTCACGCACCAAATATCGATTACAGTCAATCGACACTAACAATCAATAATTTGTCTGCGAGATGCTCCTCTGGAAGTTTTAACTATATATATTCCGGTTTTAACTATATATATTTAACTATATATATTAACTATATATTTTCCCTAGGAACAGTAAGATTTTAACGATACAATTTTATCAAGAGATCTTAATGTCATAAACGGTATCGAAACTTCGTAATTCATATTGTTAAGGAAGAAAATATTGGTAATCTCCTCGAACGACGAGCGCTTGATATTCACAATTAGAACTCGATATCTTAGCTTCTTATAATATCCTAATAAAATGTTATTTATCGATTACAATTGTCCTGTCGTATTTTATTGTGTTTGCTTTATAAATGTGAACTTTATTCAAAAAGAGTTCATCGATATAACGGTATTGAAGAGAACTACTCGAGAAACTATATCTAGCCCTTGGATGGAGGGATTGCTTGCTTCTTACAATCGAATAATTGGAGTGTAACCAGAAACCCGAACGGTAATTTAGCAATGGAGAAGAACTTTAGAACGACAGCAATTTTCTTCTTGTTTCTTTGAGAAAGGCACCGTTCATTTTATGTTTGACGAGAATGGGGTTGTTGGACGAATTTGATTAAAAAGGAAAGATCTTTAACAAATATTCTTCCCATTGATATATTCCTATATTTTTGATTTAATTATTTGAAAATGCAATTTTGCATATACCTATGTGCAATTATATACTATAATCGCAGGCGTTTCTTTAAAATGATGTACTATTGAAACAAGGCAAAATATCGTCAAATTCTTCGAGATTCAATTTCTCAAAAGAATGGCTCTATTGATTACCCAAACATAGTTCCCATAAGCATATACGTACTTCTCAGAAAAGATAGTTATATCTAGATCAATATTACTCCCCACAGTGACCTATATGTCAAAGAAAAGAAGACACATCAAGTATTAAATCATACTACTATTACGTCCACTATCTCTACAAATCCTCCACTCTTGGAAAAGTCTATCTTATTCAAACGTAACGTAACTCAAATTAAATCTTTTCCATCATCATAAATACGAAACATTTATAAAATTATCATCTTCGATTATATACTCAACATCTAGCTAACAAAATCTTCTCCATCGCCGTACCCCTTAATCCTGACCGCGTACAATTAACGTATGAATAGTTAATTTATTGAAATTTAAACGACCATTTTACGCTACTTGTACTCGAATGATTTTAGGATCTTGCTGTATCTCTTGCACAGTGTTATACTGACAGGCGAGCAACATAGAAACGTAACTTCCGATCCACTGATTTACCCTAAACACACGATGATAGGTTATACGGTGGACGCAATACAGAAGCGTTTCCGATGCAATTCGAAGGTGCGTTGTTACAATGGAGTTCATCGATCCATAGTGACTATTTCCCCGCCAACTACAGCCTGTAATAACGGAATAGCCAATAAAGTATATATATATAGGATCTATAGAGAAAAGATGTGTATACAAATAAATATAAGTAAATAGCAAAATAAAATAATTTGCTTCTTAATCAATATATTTAATAATATTCTGTATCAAATTTGTAATATTCTATCAAAATCACAACCTTATGTAATTTACTTGCGTGTTTAGGCTGCTTAAGAGTTTGTAGGTTTTCTTTCGGTTGAGAATTTCCAACATCCATTCCCATTCGCTTGATAACTTCTTCTTTTGCTAAATTTATTGCTTTATCATATGCTTCTATTAATGCACTATCATCCCAAACATTATCATTGGCTGTGTCTGTATCCTTTTGAGATAGCAAATTATACGTTATTAATATTGATACAAGTATTTTATTATCAAACTATTGCAAATTATCATATATGTCATTTTTCAAAAATTGACTAAAAGGTAATGGATACTGTTAATTACTATTATGCTAAGATCTTGTACTAAAATAATGATAAAACCATTACGTTTCCATTACCATACATACGTTTCCATTTCCTCGTATAAAAAGAACATTCATATCATCTGCCATTTTAAAATAACATCATTTAAATATTGAATTTGCTTCTGAAATATTAATTTGTCTCATTTCTTTAACTCTAACACATTGTAAACAATGATGACATTATACCAACTATAATACTAAAAATCTATTCCCCATTCATTCGAAAGATTATTTTTGAAGCAAGGTTAACATTGAATGTTCCCAAACTTCAATAACTGTATTTTACTTTCTTTACAATATCTAACAATATATTAGAATACTATAAAAAATATTGTATGCACAAGAAACTGTTTATAGCGAAATAGCAAAAGAATTAATCACATATTATAACTAAAACGAGATTGTTAAGTAGATTATATTATACTGCATATGCGTTAGTGTTTCAGCTGGTAAATATAGTTTTTATATCTGAAGATAAATAAGATTTAATTCTATAAAATTGCATAATGAATTATACATCTATCTATTACTATTCGTATTTCCCCTTAGTTGTATGTTGTCAATAGCATCAATCACGAACATATAAATAAATATAGAAGAAACCGTTCGAAAATGGAAAGGGAAAAATGAACATGGAAGACAAGAAAGTTTTCTTCAGGTTTAGCGTATGCGTGATACGCTTTGAATGTCTCAGATAAAGATAAAGATACTCTGCTCATTTCTATTTGTTCCGCAGAACGAGAAATTTGTTGTCTTTCATATTGGTTTTTACGATTCAATTCTTGGGCAGTTTTCCCTAGCGAGTGTCGGTCCCTGTTTGATATAACCAGACCGTAATTTATACAGATATGTATTATAGATATATATTTGTAAAACTGAAATCAGATGAAATAAATGTTGCCTGAGGTTTTAAACGTTTAATAAAAACAATATTTCATTTGGAAAAAAATGTAAGATATGTAAAATTACATATTGATCATTTTGCTGGTCTTGTATCATAAAACGTGTGGCCCGAAGAGCACGTGTCCGGTAGAGATACGTCACTTGTGTTAGGAACCGTTTTATAACCTATCACAGTAAAGGAACGTCCCAGTATAGCAGCCGAAGAATGCCGTGGAAGTTTTTGTACAAAGTACAATTGATCTACAATTGATATTTTCCGCAATACTTATCTGGTGTTCGGTCAGGGTGTCCCATATTCATGATATTTATGACAGTGGAATGGCGTTAGTAAATCAATTACAAAAATTTTCGAGATCAATTCTCGGTATTGCATCAAATTATTCAAAATATACAAGCAACACAACGTTGCCCTTCTTGCAGGCAACAAGAGGAATATCGACCACGCAACCACTTTCAGAAAAACAAGAGTAAGTGATACAAATTTTCTTGTGTTTTCCTTCTTTTTTTAATAGAATTTCAGTACTTACCTTCCAATATAAAATTGGTGTCAAAATAATAATGCTAATAGTAATGTCTAAGAAATTTTTCTCTTTGTAGGAGTATAACATCTAGAAAAATAACATAGTATTAATAGAATAGTATTAATAAGAACAACATTGACAGTGAACAACTAAAAATATAACACTGTTATAAATATATGATATACGAATTTTATTTATGTATTATTAAGACAAGTATATCTTATTTTTAAATTATTTCTATTATCATAAGTGATACATATAATTAAGGTATAATTAAGAGAAGATTAATTGAAGAAACACAAAAAATAAAGAAAATTATATTGAGATAATTTTTATCTTTCATAAATATTATTTTCAGAGTAAATATAACGTTTGTTAAAGCAAGTGGAGAGAGAATCAAAGCAAAAGGGAAAGTTGGAGATACTATATTAGACATAGTAGTAAATAATGAAATTGATTTAGATGGATAGGGTATGTTTTAAAGAAGCATAATTTACTTAATTTAAAATAAATAATTTTGAGGTAGAAAATATTTGAAAATTTTAATTTTTATCAAGTTTAATATTCTTATTATTTTTAACTTTTGATACTTTATTATATAAGTATGTTGTAATATTAAAATATAATTGATATAGGTGCTTGTGAAGGAACATTAACTTGTAGTATGTGCCATTTAATATTTTCGAAAGAAGTTTATGATGCACTTCCTGACAAACCAACAGATGAAGAATTAGACATGTTGGATTTAGCATATGAATTAACAGATACGTTAGTTCATAATAATCAGTATCAAATCATTCACATTATTAATTCTATTACCTTTTAATATTTTATAAAGTGAATTTTTCTATTTAAATTTATGTAAAAACAGGTTAGTATTGGGTATTTTGAAATCTGCATCTCAATGTAGAATTTCAAATCGCTATCTCTGAATACTACGAAACTGAAATTATAATAAATTTTCATAGTTTTTTATTTACGACCCTATAATCATTACAAATCTATGTTTGAATTAGCATATTTACAATGTTGATTTTCAAATGGATAAATAGAAATCTTATTGTGTATTAGTATTAATTTGTATAGCAATAAATATATTTATTGACATATTCAGTTATATAATATTTAATTTCAGGTCACGGCTAGGCTGTCAAATAGTAATGTCTAAGGAACTAGATGGAATTGAGGTAAGAGTTCCATCAACAATTAATGATGCAAGAGCATAACTGAAATTATCTATAGGTTTTTGAAAATTTGTATACAATGTTATACATCTCTTGTTAAAAAACCCTTGTTATAATTATTAAAATATTGGTATTAAAAAATATAATAAAGAATCTTGTGTTTAAATGTGAAGCTTATATATATATACATATGTTATAATATAATTGCAATTTTGATATTTGTACATTGCCATTGTAAAAAGCCTATCCAATTATGAAGAAAATATATCTCTTATTTTTAATATACAGGGTGTCAATTTTAAAACGTTCATCTAAATTATTTTCGTTACTATTAAAGATAAGAAGAAATTACTAAGGAAGACTTAAATAGTTTTAAGATGTGTACTTGGTTATGATAAAAAAGACTCTTGTGGAATAAATTTTGCAACTTCTGAAAGATTAGATAAAAACTTAGAACCTAAAAAATAATTTGAAATTAATTTCGTTTAGATATACTGTTTGATTTCTTAGCTATGGGCAAGT
>NW_022883695.1:0-18633 GCF_011952255.1 Bombus vosnesenskii
ATCGTTCGCACTACTTGTTTAGCGATGTTTGTAAGTATCATAATGTTGAGGTTATGTATGGTACTACTCAATATCAACATTACGTAAGCAATACGCAGGGATTTTTAATGATTCTTGGTAAAGTTTAGGACATTAATTTTGATGTAATTGTAAACATTATTTGTTCACAATTTGTTCATTTACTTTGCAACAAAAAGAACGTATCTGCAAGCGTGTTAATCGGATAACGACGAACTTCATTTCGCAAACACCGACACGTGAAACATTTTGAAGTTACGTCGACGCGAGAGTAATTGGTTCCCTTAAATTACTCAATTTCCATTTCTTTCGCCATGTATATTCGAGTATTGCATTTGAATTGCAGAGCAGTCGAAAGTAGAGGAGCACCTCGCCGATATATCGACAGGAACATGAATTTTTTTCATAGGGCGAATATTTTTTCCATTGAATTATTAAACCGAGTCAAATTCAAATTTTCAAACTCAACCACTTAATTTAATCGTTTTACATAAAACATTTCAATCTGTTTTATTCTAAATACTTTACCTATATTTCATCTGGCTGAATATTCCATATTTTTAAAGCTTGTTGATAATTACAAATACGTAATTATCATTCTGAAGCTAGAAATTTGAAATAAAATTGCTCTGCGCGAAAGGAAATAATTCAACGTTTTATATATAGCTGTTAAAATGATATAATAAGTTTCAGTAAAATAGCTTCACTAAAATTTGTGGTGTTTTTCCTTTTCTATCTTTTTTTCTTTTTTTTTTTTTGGTTTTATGTGTTCAAGGGCGAACGTTCCCTCTCATTTCTTGTATTTTTATGAGGAATTTAGTCTTTTTACACCACGAGAGCCTCAACGTTTTCATTTTCACGCCTACGCTACGCTCGTTAAACACGTTCTAATGAGACCATGTGCTGACATTGCGAGTTTTATTATTTTCGCATAATAATTTATCATTTTAGATTTCAAATATTACATTCATACATTTTTCGTTGTAAATTTCTTTCTCTATTTAAACAATTTACCATTGTTGCTACAATAAATCAATTAATTTAATTAATTGATCAGTTTAAACTTAAAATATCATTTCATAAGTTTTCGTCACTTGAATCTAAAAACAACAGAAAACGGTATACCCGCATCATACATAGAAAGGAGATTAAAACGCTAGAGTGATCATATTCAACGATCACGAAACGATAATAGGACATTGTGTTTCTTCTGAAGGGCATGAAATTGTCAGGAGATTATGCCATAAATGAAATTGGAAGCTGGCTGGTCAAAGGGATTAAACTCGGTTAAACTCAATTGTGCTATATTGCACAAAGACTTGAGAACTGCTACCAAATATCTACTAGCTTAAAGGTGTGCTGATTACACCTTACAAATTGTAATTATATTTCAAATACAATCTCCTAAGTAATAAGTAAATTAAATTAATACTTTACCTAGAATCTGTGATACATTAATATAACAAAAATACATTTCTTAAATTATTCATTTATTTGCAATGTAATTAGAATATTATCTTTATTTTCTGGTGTCTTTATTATTCTTAAAAGATACGCTGCTTGTTTGCAAATTTAACACTACATATGCTATTAATAAATCATTTTACATTTAATTTTGCAACCTTCAATCATTGTTAAAATTGATTGATAATACCGTTGGTTAATAGAAATTTGAAAATGCTCTCGTTTCCACTCGATTAAAAGGTAATTGCACAAACTGTCACAGTGTTGACTACAAATCACGTGTGTCGTTCTATTAAATTTATACACAATAGTATTTATTCTCGTTTTAATTTAAAATGAAATATGTTATTGTATGAATAGCAGAATGTTCAAATAATTGAAACAACTTTTTGTCCTCTAATTAATGATTCCCATTTAAAAAAATTTAAGAATTTTAATCAAGAAGATTTTGAAGTCTCGATCTAAAATGACCAAGGATTGAAACAGAGAATATTTTGATGCCAACAAATACATATTCTTCAGATATGAAACAAATGTGATAATAAAAATCGATGTACATGAATGAATGTTGAAATATTGGAAAATTGTATAATTATATCCATTCTCTGTTGCGTTTAGATGTTTCAATTAATGTTTCATCAGAATTTTTATTGAATATTTTAGAGGTACTGGCTGTAAGGTTTTTTTTAAATTAAAATTAAAATTAAATGTAAGAACAGATTCAAAGTATAACATTTAAAAATTTGTGGTTATAAAATTTACTTGTATGTCATAATTATGTAAGTGAATTAATCTCATAATTAATTAAATGAATTTATTTTATGTGAGTAAATTATATTTATCTATAATAAGTCTTAACTTATTATTAATAATCAGCTAACACTGCATAATACTAAGTAAAGTAACTGAAAATTCTCGACGTGAGAATTAATTATAATTTCAACAAGAAAATAAAAAAGAAAAGAAAAGAAAAGAAAAAAAATTCTATGTAAGTGATTGTTCTATGTAAGTAATTCTATGTAAGTAATTCTATGTAAGTGATTTGGGGCTCGGCCAGTACCTTGCCCTTCTTTGGGATATACCGAATTATCTGTCCTCTCCGAGCTGCAAATCTGATATCTCAGATGTTAGGGAAACCCCCTGGCCGGTAAGGCACGATAGACAGATGAGACTAAACGGCTGGTGGAGAGGGCAATCATCAACAGAGGGTCACACCGTGCGGATACAATACTGAGGTCTCAATAAAATCTTACAACCGTGATGTTCAGAACATCAAACTCTGTTTGCATACACCCGGTGTACATAAAGTGTCAAATTACACTAACACTGGATTTATCGAACCTCTTTCACCTTGACCAGTGGCTCTTTAGTTTATGATTTGCAACAGAATCCCTGCATCAACGCAGGTTCACGAAACATACAACTTCACGCACCAAATATCGATTACAGTCAATCGACACTAACAATCAATAATTTGTCTGCGAGATGCTCCTCTGGAAGTTTTAACTATATATATTCCGGTTTTAACTATATATATTTAACTATATATATTAACTATATATTTTCCCTAGGAACAGTAAGATTTTAACGATACAATTTTATCAAGAGATCTTAATGTCATAAACGGTATCGAAACTTCGTAATTCATATTGTTAAGGAAGAAAATATTGGTAATCTCCTCGAACGACGAGCGCTTGATATTCACAATTAGAACTCGATATCTTAGCTTCTTATAATATCCTAATAAAATGTTATTTATCGATTACAATTGTCCTGTCGTATTTTATTGTGTTTGCTTTATAAATGTGAACTTTATTCAAAAAGAGTTCATCGATATAACGGTATTGAAGAGAACTACTCGAGAAACTATATCTAGCCCTTGGATGGAGGGATTGCTTGCTTCTTACAATCGAATAATTGGAGTGTAACCAGAAACACGAACGGTAATTTAGCAATGGAGAAGAACTTTAGAACGACAGCAACTTTTTCTTCTTGTTTCTTTGAGAAAGGCACCGTTCATTTTATGTTTGACGAGAATGGGGTTGTTGGACGAATTTGATTAAAAAGGAAAGATCTTTAACAAATATTCTTCCCATTGATACATTCCTATATTTTTGATTTAATTATTTGAAAATGCAATTTTGCATATACCTATGTGCAATTATATACTATAATCGCAGGCGTTTCTTTAAAATGATGTACTATTGAAACAAGGCAAAATATCGTCAAATTCTTCGAGATTCAATTTCTCAAAAGAATGGCTCTATTGATTAACCAAACATAGTTCCCATAAGCATATACGTACTTCTCAGAAAAGATAGTTATATCTAGATCAATATTACTCCCCACAGTGACCTATATGTCAAAGAAAAAAAAGACACATCAAGTATTAAATCATACTACTATTACGTCCACTATCTCTACAAATCCTCCACTCTTGGAAAAGTCTATCTTATTCAAACGTAACGTAACTCAAATTAAATCTTTTCCATCATCATAAATACGAAACATTTATAAAATTATCATCTTCGATTATTTACTCAACATCTAGCTAACAAAATCTTCTCCATCGCCGTACCCCTTAATCCTGACCGCGTACAATTAACGTATGAATAGTTAATTTATTGAAATTTAAACGACCATTTTACGCTACTTGTACTCGAATGATTTTAGGATCTTGCTGTATCTCTTGCACAGTGTTATACTGACAGGCGAGAAACATAGAAACGTAACTTCCGATCCACTGATTTACCCTAAACACACGATGATAGGTTATACGGTGGACGCAATACAGAAGCGTTTCCGATGCAATTCGAAGGTGCGTTGTTACAATGGAGTTCATCGATCCATAGTGACTATTTCCCCGCCAACTACAGCCTGTAATAACGGAATAGCCAATAAAGTATATATATATAGGATCTATAGAGAAAAGATGTGTATACAAATAAATATAAGTAAATAGCAAAATAAAATAATTTGCTTCTTAATCAATATATTTAATAATATTCTGTATCAAATTTGTAATATTCTATCAAAATCACAACCTTATGTAATTTACTTGCGTGTTTAGGCTGCTTAAGATTTTGTAGGTTTTCTTTCGGTTGAGAATTTCCAACATCCATTCCCATTCGCTTGATAACTTCTTCTTTTGCTAAATTTATTGCTTTATCATATGCTTCTATTAATGCACTATCATCCCAAACATTATCATTGGCTGTGTCTGTATCCTTTTGAGATAGCAAATTATACGTTATTAATATTGATACAAGTATTTTATTATCAAACTATTGCAAATTATCATATATGTCATTTTTCAAAAATTGACTAAAAGGTAATGGATACTGTTAATTACTATTATGCTAAGATCTTGTACTAAAATAATGATAAAACCATTACGTTTCCATTACCATACATACGTTTCCATTTCCTCGTATAAAAAGAACATTCATATCATCTGCCATTTTAAAATAACATCATTTAAATATTGAATTTGCTTCTGAAATATTAATTTGTCTCATTTCTTTAACTCTAACACATTGTAAACAATGATGACATTATACCAACTATAATACTAAAAATCTATTCCCCATTCATTCGAAAGATTATTTTTTGAAGCAAGGTTAACATTGAATGTTCCCAAACTTCAATAACTGTATTTTACTTTCTTTACAATATCTAACAATATATTAGAATACTATAAAAAATATTGTATGCACAAGAAACTGTTTATAGCGAAATAGCAAAAGAATTAATCACATATTATAACTAAAACGAGATTGTTAAGTAGATTATATTATACTGCATATGCGTTAGTGTTTCAGCTGGTAAATATAGTTTTTATATCTGAAGATAAATAAGATTTAATTCTATAAAATTGCATAATGAATTATACATCTATCTATTACTATTCGTATTTCCCCTTAGTTGTATGTTGTCAATAGCATCAATCACGAACATATAAATAAATATAGAAGAAACCGTTCGAAAATGGAAAGGGAAAAATGAACATGGAAGACAAGAAAGTTTTCTTCAGGTTTAGCGTATGCGTGATACGCTTTGAATGTCTCAGATAAAGATAAAGATACTCTGCTCATTTCTATTTGTTCCGCAGAACGAGAAATTTGTTGTCTTTCATATTGGTTTTTACGATTCAATTTTTGGGCAGTTTTCCCTAGCGAGTGTCGGTCCCTGTTTGATATAACCAGACCGTAATTTATACAGATATGTATTATAGATATATATTTGTAAAACTGAAATCAGATGAAATAAATGTTGCCTGAGGTTTTAAACGTTTAATAAAAACAATATTTCATTTGGAAAAAATGTAAGATATGTAAAATTACACATTGATCATTTTGCTGGTCTTGTATCATAAAACGTGTGGCCCGAAGAGCACGTGTCCGGTAGAGATACGTCACTTGTGTTAGGAATCGTTTTATAACCTATCACAGTAAAGGAACGTCCCAGTATAGCAGCCGAAGAATGCCGTGGAAGTTTTTGTACAAAGTACAATTGATCTACAATTGATATTTTCCGCAATACTTATCTGGTGTTCGGTCAGGGTGTCCCATACTCATGATATTTATGACAGTGGAATGGCGTTAGTAAATCAATTACAAAAATTTTCGAGATCAATTCTCGGTATTGCATCAAATTATTCAAAATATACAAGCAACACAACGTTGCCCTTTTTGCAGGCAACAAGAGGAATATCGACCACGCAACCACTTTCAGAAAAACAAGAGTAAGTGATACAAATTTTCTTGTGTTTTCCTTCTTTTTTTAATAGAATTTCAGTACTTACCTTCCAATATAAAATTGGTGTCAAAATAATAATGCTAATAGTAATGTCTAAGAAATTTTTCTCTTTGTAGGAGTATAACATCTAGAAAAATAACATAGTATTAATAGAATAGTATTAATAAGAACAACATTGACAGTGAACAACTAAAAATATAACACTGTTATAAATATATGATATACGAATTTTATTTATGTATTATTAAGACAAGTATATCTTATTTTTAAATTATTTCTATTATCATAAGTGATACATATAATTAAGGTATAATTAAGAGAAGATTAATTGAAGAAACACAAAAAATAAAGAAAATTATATTGAGATAATTTTTATCTTTCATAAATATTATTTTCAGAGTAAATATAACGTTTGTTAAAGCAAGTGGAGAGAGAATCAAAGCAAAAGGGAAAGTTGGAGATACTATATTAGACATAGTAGTAAATAATGAAATTGATTTAGATGGATATGGTATGTTTTAAAGAAGCATAATTTACTTAATTTAAAATAAATAATTTTGAGGTAGAAAATATTTGAAAATTTTAATTTTTATCAAGTTTAATATTCTTATTATTTTTAACTTTTGATACTTTATTATATAAGTATGTTGTAATATTAAAATATAATTGATATAGGTGCTTGTGAAGGAACATTAACTTGTAGTACGTGCCATTTAATATTTTCGAAAGAAGTTTATGATGCACTTCCTGACAAACCAACAGATGAAGAATTAGACATGTTGGATTTAGCATATGAATTAACAGATACGTTAGTTCATAATAATCAGTATCAAATCATTCACATTATTAATTCTATTACCTTTTAATATTTTATAAAGTGAATTTTTCTATTTAAATTTATGTAAAAACAGGTTAGTATTGGGTACTTTCGAAATCTGCATCTCAATGTAGAATTTCAAATCGCTATCTCTGAATACTACGAAACTGAAATTATAATAAATTTTCATAGTTTTTTATTTATGACCCTATAATCATTACAAATCTATGTTTGAATTAGCATATTTACAATGTTGATTTTCAAATGGATAAATAGAAATCTTATTGTGTATTAGTATTAATTTGTATAGCAATAAATATATTTATTGACATATTCAGTTATATAATATTTAATTTCAGGTCACGGCTAGGCTGTCAAATAGTAATGTCTAAGGAACTAGATGGAATTGAGGTAAGAGTTCCATCAACAATTAATGATGCAAGAGCATAACTGAAATTATCTATAGGTTTTTGAAAATTTGTATACAATGTTATACATCTCTTGTTAAAAAACCCTTGTTATAATTATTAAAATATTGGTATTAAAAAAATATAATAAAGAATCTTGTGTTTAAATGTGAAGCTTATATATATATACATATGTTATAATATAATTGCAATTTTGATATTTGTACATTGCCATTGTAAAAAGCCTATCCAATTATGAAGAAAATATATCTCTTATTTTTAATATACAGGGTGTCAATTTTAAAACGTTCATCTAAATTATTTTCGTTACTATTAAAGATAAGAAGAAATTACTAAGGAAGACTTAAATAGTTTTAAGATGTGTACTTGGTTATGATAAAAAAGACTCTTGTGGAATAAATTTTGCAACTTCTGAAAGATTAGATAAAAGCTTAGAACCTAAAAAATAATTTGAAATTAATTTCGTTTAGATATACTGTTTGATTTCTTAGCTATGGGCAAGTTTAAAAGATCATCAAACTCATGGTCAACAAAACAACAGAAATGTACATGCAATGCTTTTTCGTTTCACAACAAGTTATCTGACACTATCATCATTTTCGTGGCACATGCAACATTATCGATTCAGTATAGTAATGTTTTGGATTAAAACAAATGTCTCGACATTGGAGCAAAATATTTCAACCTTTAAGGACTAAAATTAAAACTTATGAGTTTGTTTATAATTTTAATAGATTTTATTAATATTGTGTTTACTGGTTTATTAATTACAAGAAAGTTTGTAAAAGACTGAAGTTTTACGTAAAAAGTACAAATATTCTTTCAACAAAATTAGTCAAATCACATCATTATTTATACATATTGTATATAAATAAAATATGCGGATATATTACTTTACCCTAGAATTAAAATTCAATAATATTGAAGAATCTTATTTATTCAGATTTTGTACATTATCGCTTCTAATCTCGGATAATAGAACAACAAATTAAATAATTTTAGACAAAAAAACTTTGTTCCTTTGTTTGATTTCCCTTGCTCGCGTTTCTTAACTACTTAGATATAAAATACTTACGTTTTCGAAAATTCATACTTCACAAGCTACTAAACGTTTTATCTGTTCAGGATAATTTATTGTTTTCTTAACTAGGTACATACCAAATACATCTATTAAGTTGGTATTTCTCATAATTACCAGTACATAAAGCTAAAACACTTTTGTACTATGCTTGTTATACATGGATCTAACAAATAATTTAACTTGTGTATTGTCGTTTGTATATTTTGTTACGTGTAAAATATTCTATTTCTACACTACTTACAAGTTCGATAAAGTGTACATTACACATCGTGAAATTTACATATTTTCACTTGGTTACCCTGCCCAATTCGAATATAATTCAGAACGTATGTGCTATATTTATATATTCTGCATTTGTTTTGTATATTATGTACACTGATCTGATCTTTGTAAGCGCGAGTTTTACGATATTAATGAGAAATTTGCCAATTTAATGGAAGTTGTTAATTTTTTCTGGCACGTTTCACGTTAGCAGACATGTTTCTTAAGTTACAGTCGAAAAGTGTTTTTATGTAAAAGAATAGGAATGATCAAGTTATTTTAAGATGACAAGATATTTCACGTCTTCTATTTAAATATAGCGTTAAATTTTAATTCCGTCAATTCGTATATACTCATACATCGAATTTCCTTTTCTCATGTCATTTCTTTTCTTTCATTTCACATTTAATTACAAAGATAAAGTGTAAGTACGTTCCTCTTTAAAATTAATATCAAATGTCGCAAAATATACAAAAGTAAACTAAGAAGAGGGGTACATATTATTACACAAACTGTCGTTCATATTGCATATGTACATATGCAGTATAAAAACAATACTTTTTAGTTTTTAATCTCTTGTTTAAATAATCCTAATATCTGATTCGATATAACTGCGTTTATTGGAAGTAATTAAGCTATAACCTGCGCATAAGAGAAGAAGGAACAAACACGTATAGTATACACGCTTAAATAACAAAATTAAGTCAGTTTACGTTCAATGTGAACTTGATCAAAGTTCCAGTCTCGAATTATAGAGGTTCTTACTATCAGTTTACAAAATTCGATATTACGATTATGTACCGTATTTGAAAAACATAAAATGCTTTGTTCAATTTTAAATAAAACTAATATTTACCAAAGCGAATACGAAAAAAATGTTATCATCAAACTCAATTTTCAATTATCAAACTTAATCCAGCACAAATACAAATGTTATTCGTGCTTTTTTACTTTTACTACTTTTCAACTCTCTATAGTTCGAGATTTTAGTTCCGCTAACTTTCTTTCTACTGCGCATGCGCAACAGGAAAACTTGAATTACACGTAATAGTCAAAAATTCGAAAATCTTATCCTTTCGTGGCAGCGAAAGTAACCTAGGACTAGAGGTTCCATAACATTAATAATAATAAGGCAATAATATTAATATTAATAATAATGTAATCGAGTACTACTAACAATATTAATAATAATAATAATAGTATGGTAATGGCAAGATACACGCGGGTATAAATTAATCATTCCTTTCGTAATATCTACGACGTCTTCGGGATATTCTTTAGAAATTACTTTACTTCTGGTCAATATTCATTAACGAGCAACTTTTCTCTCTGTTTCTTATCACGATTTTTTTCACTTCATCACAATTGTACCGTTAGAAATTATTCAAAACTTTGTTAAAATGTCCATGAAATATATGCAATTGCCGTATTGAATAAGCGAGTAATGAAGTTGCTGTTTCACTGAATAAAAGTGAAATCTCCAATGCGTGCGCTCAAGTATATAAGTTAAAAAAAGATTGGTACATCAATGCCTATTATTCTTAATCAATATTCATCATTTAACCATTAGGACCGAATTTTTACAAACCAACTCTAAACCACGACCCAATTTACAAATAAAAAGATCGATGTGTAAATTAACTATCAACTATTAATCTCCAATCCTATGTGAAGATATAATGTTCGGACCAAATTTCTAAACTAACGTGGACAATTCATGCGGACTATTGGTGGTTGCTGCGCTACTTAGATCCAATGTGGCAGCCGGAAGACCAGGACTGACGCTGCCGGTTGCTTCCCGTGGCAAATGCTGCGATCTATTTAGCTTATTTCCAGGACTCGGTGGCGATCTATCTGCTGGTGTATCCGGTGGCGTAACCACGTTTCTGTGTCCGCTCATGTTCAGATGATTGCGCGTCGCCGCGATCGGAGCTGGTGATGAGAGCAACAAGGGCGGTGGAGACATTGACACATGTCGATGATGATATGGTGATGATAGTGTTGGTACTGTGCAGCTCGGCCGTGCGTTGCGTGGCTGGTATTTAGTTGGTTCGTCACGGGCCCGACTTTCGTTGGGCAGCCAGCATGGTGGATGGTTAACGGGCCACGTAGTTGTTGTTGCTGTTGTAGCTGGTGCTGGGTCTGGTGCTGTTGCAGCTGCTGCTGACGCTGCAGCTGTACCGCCGCTTCGCACTGTTCGCGCGCTAACGCCTTCACGGCATTCGTCTTCTCCTACGAAATAAGAATGATAGGTTAGGTTGTAGTCAGGGGCCATAACAAATTAAAAAAGTTATAATATAAGAATTTACATTTTAGTTGAAATGATTCTAGTTACGAATAAGTATTAAAGATGATTCAAATCTTTTTCGTTACCGATAACCATGGTGAAAACTCTTTTGGATTACTTTCAGCCATTATCAATCTTATTGTCAATACTACATGCTTGAAGTAGGAGGAGGTGTACAGAGAAAAAGACTTTTTCTCAGCAAATATAATTGTAAATTCGACCAATTGCGAGGGGACGTAATCGCGAGGAGAGACGTCAACGGGTGTCGTAAATCCCCGTTACGATTATAACAATCGACACCACGAATTGATCGATCCCCTGATTTCCGTTGAGATAATAAGGGGTGATTGAGCTTGTATAACACTGTGATTCACAGAATTATAAAGTATATATTTCCAACACTTAGATTACACTGACGTAGAGAAATAAATAGTTAACAACTTGTCGCACGAAGATGCGATAGATATGTACGCTAGAGCAGGGCTCTTATAATGGAAATTAATGTATCAATGGACTTAGCACTATGATATGTTTAGGAGAGAAGATGTATGTTCGACAACACCGAGAACCGACAAAAGATTTGCGTGAAGTATGCGACTCTCGCGCTATGTGTAGACTGCCGCGTTAGTTGGTAGACTGTCTGTCGCTCTTTTTTTTTTACGGAAGAAAAGTTCGGTGTGGGTGTGCCCCTGTGCCTAAAGAACGCGGATTCGTTGGTCCCACTTTCGTTAGGAAAAGTGAGGGTAACGAACCGCGGTGTCGATTGGTCATGACCTGCACTACTGCTCGAAGGGATGAGTAGGGAGTCTCCTACCATCGTGGTGCGTAGATGACTGTGTGCGTGAGAAAAACCTAGCTTGTTTTATTACAGGGCTATTCGGATTTTCCTAATGGGTGCATACCCGCTTTCTCCGTGTTTTAAGTGCGACTAATAAGCCCAAGGACACCTCTAAAACCGACTGTGTTTCGAGAATATTTTTAAGCTTTAGAAATTCTTCAAGACAAACGGATTGAAGACATATGGCGAAACAATGCAGGGAAGTGAAAGTTATGGTGGGTCCTTAGGTTTATTGAGGGTCGAAGTGACGTTACGCAGGCGGTTGTTGTCCGGTCGCGCGGGCTGGCGTGCAAATGTTTTAGGCGGCGTAACAATAATCGTTACTCAATTATTTTGTTCAACAGTTTTACAAATCTCCCAAAAATAAACGAGAATACGAAAATACACTGAATATCGTGTGTATGGTTATTTATAAAATCCCCTTGAAATAGTTGCGATCGCGGATCACATAAACAAACGAACCTGTCATTCTACAGAGTATCTTTTTCGGTGAAATTATGCAAACGTAAATGTAACTTCGGTAGAACTCCTCGAGAACTTGTAAGCTTATATCACTCTGACCCAACCAGTCCACTCTAAAGTGTATAATTTATAAAGGGGGATTATATTAATACGCGGAGGATGTGGTAGGTGGTAAGTTTTGCATATGAATGTTTGTTGATACAACGAATGATTAAATGGAGGTTTTCATGAATGTGATAAGGACTAGATCGAATGTTTTAACACTTATAACTAGAATGCGTATTTTTATACAAGTTTGTAGTTTTACGAACATGATCAAAGAAATAAAATTTTAATCGAGATTTGTTTTCTTATATACGTATATTTTAGCGCATTTTATGCATTTTGCGCCATTTACGTACTTTTCAATTTCGCACGAATAAAATAAAGATCAGCAATATAATTATAACGCTTCTTAAAAATGTGAAAAATCCTGGTTTCCTAAAAGCTTGTAATTGATTTCAGAAAAATTTTTATGAACTCTACCAGATAAATTATGGTAACTCTGAAAACAAAATTTCACGATAAAATGATTTCCGAGCAAAATACACATAAAAGATGATTTAGACGTGTTTGAACGTGTTCGTTTTCTTTTTTAATAGCGATATGTTCTTACCCTCTGCCACACGAAGACGTTATGGACCGTTGCGCATCCACAAAACACGATGCCAAGGCCTATGAAAACCGACGTAACGATTGCCGGTGTGACACCAATTACCTCTCAGAGAAAAGACATCGACTCCCGACTGTCGGACGCCAACGCCGCGACGCATCTTAGTCCCCACCAGAGATAAGGCCCCAACCCCGACTTTCGGACTCCTTGGAATCCACACCAAACCCCCCAACATCCCCAAGCCAGGGTGTATATAAGCCGAGACTTCATCCAGCCCGGGGAGTTCTCGTTCTAGTTGCTGTTCTTGTACAACACCCCTTTCTCTGTTCAACGTTCTTCTACTGTAAGTGCCGAAGTCATAATAAAGTTCGATAAAAGAGGATTAATAGTTGGGCTACGACTCAGCTTTCTTTTCTCTCGCAACCCAAGTATCCATTTTACGTGACACCGGCGTCGAATGAAACTGGATTAATGTATACAATATCATACCTGAAAGCATTGTTAGAGGATCATTATAACACGTATGCCATAACAAGCGGGACAAAGAATCAGCGCAAATACATATTCTCAATACATATAATTCTCGAAGCGTAAACTATATACATATGCTTTTCATTGAAATTTTCAATACTAGTCGCAAATTATTTTTCAATTAATTTATTATTTAAGTCTTTATATATCAATTCTCGACGAATAAATTACATAAATTATAGAGAATCTATCTTCAGACAATAGAGAATTCAATATTTTTGGTCGTTAAGTAATTTAAAAATTTCTAAAACGATTACGTTCGAAGTTTTGGACAGTATTTGAAGTTTCTAACATGACATTAAAAAAAAATAAATAAATTTTATGATATAATTAAAAAAACGTTGTAGTCTATCATAATTTCTATTGCGTCAAATTTATTAAAACGCAGTTTTCTTCTGAACAGAGTCAAAATGTCCGTCTTGAATCGAGTTCAACAGCTTAACGATCGATCGAGCGAATGATAGCTGTGTAAACTAGCATGACACAACGTAAACTTTAGATTAGATCTCGATCCATCCACCAGCCGTATTCATGCATGACATGAATATTCTGTTTCAGCTCTTTATAAATTAATCTGTTAAAACTTCTCTAAAAGACGATCATTTTTTATTTTTCTAAGAAAAATAATGACTATTCGGCGTTAAAATTAACTTTATTTCCATTGGATTTCTAAACTGATTTCATATACTCAGAGATAGTTCACAGTATCTTTTAGATTCATGCCTGAATTCAAGAAAAATTAAATGTATAACTTATGTACTAGTATCTTTCAAAAGGTTAAAGTTGACAAAATTGAAGGAATTGGTTCTTACCAGTTAGAAAGACGGGAATGCTAATGAAAAACTCTCCGACAGCACATATCCGGCTGATGGATGATTTTTGCAGGTACTTGTTACTCCTGAAACAAACAAAATTTGAAGTGAAAGTCAGTTTCACGATTCTATGATAATTGAGCGAAATATAAATGTTAAGGAAATTCGAGGATTTGGGAATACAAATTATTGACTATATTTCCCACACAACAGTTATACATCTATATTACTCTCTGAAGAACGTCTTGCACGCATGCTGGTCGCCAACCGACTATCCTAGATTCTTCTAACATCTGACAACAGTCTTTTGTCTCCACTAAGTCCTTGACGCCCTCTAACCCTTACACACACACTCTCATGTACAGTGTAAATGTATCACTTCCCTAACAATAAAGGAACCAGTTATTTGTTTAACAGCCAAGAATCTTTCAAAAATTCTACTGTAATTGATACTTCAAATATATTTAGTCAGACCAAGGATAATCATAATCGCAACGTTAATCTTAACTTTAATTCAAGGATCAAACAGTATCATTATACATATAAAAGTAAACATAAAGTCTATCCACATTATTGTTATTATTATTATTATATGTTATTCTATAATTGATTTTTATTTCTTTATTATCAATATTATTCTATTTTCTATAATGATTCAATTATAGATCTTATTTTTTGTCAATCATATTTCACTGAAAAGATCACTTTTAAAATAATCTAATAGTAAAAAATGAAAAATAATCTTTTTCTACCTTGTCTTTATTTTTTACAAACTCTGTCCACCGCCGTAAACCTATTAAATGCATGAAACGACAAAGCAAAGCTGCTTCACATAATTCCCCGCTCACGCAGTGTCAATCAGCTCACGACCGCAAACGATACTGCTAATTTCCAGCGACCACGAACGATTTCACCGTAGTTGCCGGTGTGAAATTTACCAATACGTGCTCGAATTGGTCAATAATGGATAAAGCGCTCTTGCACACACTAATCTACCAACAAATAATATTGACTCAATTGAACAACAGCGCATAGATTAACGGACAAACCGCATGTTCCAAACAGATTTACAATCACGGCAGAAAATACATGCCGTTATAGATGTTTCCTGGTCAAGACTAATTTCCACGCGTTAAGAACATTGTAACCGGAATCTAGGAAGAACTAGCACTTCCTGGAATAATACTATTGTGTCCTCGATGAATGTCTCTCCGCAATGCCCTCGAGTGAGTTGTTTTTGTCTTTGGTCGTACGACGTCCGGGATGAGAATTCGGGGAACGGTTTTGCGCTGCTTTAATACTCGCACAACCATCCATCCATGGGACTGCATCTTTTTAGGAGGACCAGTGATTCATCTTTTCCCACTCATTTTCATCTCTAATTTCTCATGAGGCTAAGATTCCTGCATCTTTTATCATAATAATTTATTAATACTATTAATAAATTGAGACAATTTTACACGTCGTATTTTGCGTTATAAGATGACTTGTAATTTGTAAAAATTACCTGTAAAATTCCTTTGTTTGTTTTACCAAAGCAATAGTTGGCATTTCTATACGACAATAAGAATTTGTTAATACTAATAATTTGTAAGGTTATCAGGTTATCATTCTTCTAATGGATAGTATATTATTGAAACTTTTTTAATATTGAAACGCGATATTTTTTTGGAGAAGAAGTGCATAGTAGTAAAGAGTTGAATTCTGCGGACGTAAAAAGTGGACATAACATTTTCTGTACATGGAGTCGCCTGGCCTAAACATTTTATGATTTCCGGGCAAAATACAGACGAATCCAGCGCTGATTTTAAAGTAGCTTCATCCAAATAAGCCACAATAAGAAATTCCCACGAAACAGTTGCGTTCATCCCCTTTCGAGGTCGCCGACCTCTTTGAATGCGTTTCAAGAGCGTCGTACCAATGAAACTTCGAGTTCTAAACTAACTTCTCAGCCTTTTGCGTTAAATTTAACCTTCCGCGTTAGTGTATTTCGGACGAGCTCCTATTTTGCGCTTTCGTCGACTTCACCAACGTAACACGCAGCATCCGCAAGTAAAACTGTCTCTTAAATTTGATGTGACACCAATACACGACGAGAAGAATCACACTGCCATTTTTATTCCACTTCGTTAATTTTTCGTCGTAAGGTTTAGCTGTAAATAGGATTAAAAAAATTTAGATTAACGAGGAATTTAAAATTGATCTGTTAAATCAACAATTTCCATTAGTTGTCAATAGATTTTATAAGCCTCAGATTACTGAGAAATTATACACATTGCAAAATATTTATCATTGGTTACCCACGCTGCACGTAAATTTGATCAATCTACCAATGCACTAACACTGCAATAAATTTCTATTGCAACATTCCACGCTCCTTTGCCGCACCTTAAACTCCTCGCTAGATTTATTCCACCTTAAAGTGTCACCTAACTCCTACGACACCGATATCAAATCTTAAACTCCACCAAATTCCAGAGAAACTTGATTTCGTCGAAAGTAAGAGATTAAACTTAAAAAGCAATTTATTTCATCTTTAAACTATCCCAAACTTCTTAAATATAATTTATATATATAAAATATTATACACTTATTGTGTGCATTATATATTTCAAGAACTTTGCAATAAAAAATAAAACTTATTACATTTAAGATATGGTTATATTGCACAGGCTCGAATATGATAAAGAGGTTAAATAAATGTCTCGAATCTCCGCAACAAACCCACACAAACCACCTAAAACACGTATACACAATGTGCATTCACTACGAACTCGACTCCCATTCCCTGCCAAAATCATAGGCATGCAGAGTCAATTTCACTGCTCGAGCTAGTTGAATAGGGAAGAAGGTCGAGAGCTGGAGTTAAGGAGCATAGTTGGTAAAGAATCGCGTGCCGCCGTGCCATTAAGATCAAGCCCACGATCTCAACAATAAATATTAGACGGTTCTCTGACCTGCATTTCGCGTGCGACTCGGGACGATTCAAAAACGCGTAAATTTCCCATGAATCGAATCAAACGTTCGCGATTTATCGCATTTAGGTTATATCGATATTGTCCACGAGTGGAGGCATTCAAACACAGATTGCTTTGTGTCACTCTAGCGTAACTGCCCGTAATACATGATAATTTAATTTCGAATTCTTTCGAATATATGCACGTAACGAAAAATTTGTATTGGTTAGTCAATTGCAGACCAACCAGTTGTTAGCCAGTGAAAATAATGTAGATAATAATAGTGAAGAATTAGCTCGAGAAGAGTAAACAAACAAGGCGCCTTAATAAAAGGCACAATGTGGGTCCGCAAAGTGATGGGATTTCGGCGCATGCGCATTGGTTCGCATCAACTTACAATTAGACATGCACGAAAGCTTCATTTCTGCCGCATACATACTTGGATTCGCGTGCATGAAATTCACAAAGTAGGTTATTGCTTGAAAAACGGCTTTAATCGAGCGAAGCTTTTAACCAGACTGAAATCAAGTCTTGGTTTCTTTAGAAATTCAGATGGAATAAGAGAAACCTATTTTATCTGTGGATAAAGGTTAGGCTGCATCGGTTGGCTTATATGACTTTCCAGTGACTTTGAAGGGTAATACGGCGCCGGCGGTCGAGAAGGTAACTTCTCTATTGAACGAGATCTCATTGATCTCGTCTAAGCAGGAAGAGTCTGTCGGCCCTTTGATTTTATACGAGTCTTTCCATTCACGATCGTGCGAGCTGGCTACAGTCGACGACACGGACCCCCGACAAAACTGTCTGAGCCTATTCCAGGCGACGTCAAATAGTTTCACTCGGAGAGATGAATGGAGATAAGAATCACCGGAGCGTCTCTGCGCTTCGATGACAATGATATTTGGTAAATCCTCTTCTTGTTTCTCGTTTTGAAAGAAGGTTGTAAAGAAGAGTACTACTAGATCGTCTAGGGAAATCACACGGTATATATTGCGTAATGCTATTGATTTATCAAAAATAACAAGAGGTTAAGGAGCTTTGGGAAGGTTGATTCAATTTTTTATAACCTGACATCTCTTTGAACAAATGTCTTAAGAAACGCTTGAATAAAATGTTAAAAAAAATAATAATCTTTTAATGAAATAATCATCTAAAATGAAATCTTTTCCTGTATTTTTAGACAATAAGATTTACTATATCCTACGCCATAATAAGAATCAATTTGCTATGAACTGGTATCTCGGAAATTGTAAGAATTCAGAAAATA
>NW_022883696.1:0-21954 GCF_011952255.1 Bombus vosnesenskii
TTTTAATCTTCTTTTTATGTTTGATGCTCCGACCGTTTCCGCTGTCTGACCGTTGGTATTCCCAGATCTTTCCGAATGTCCTCGTCTCTAACGTACCATGGCGCGTTTGCTATTGTTCTGAGTATTTTAGATTGCATTGCCTCTATTTTGGTTATATGGTTCATTGCTGCTGTTCCCCATAGTGCTATTCCGTATGTCCAGATTGGTTTTATGACCATTTTATATATTTTTAGTTTGTTTTCTATTCTTAGTTTGGATTTTCGACTTGTTAGCCAGTACATTTGTCTCCTTGCCATCTGTATTTTGTCTATTGTTGCTTTAGTATGCTGTTTCCATGTGAGTCGTGTATCTAAGTAGAGTCTTAGGTATTTGACTTGCTTTGTTTGTATTATGTGTGTGCCGTTTAGTACAATGTTTGGTGGTTTCTGTTTTCTCAGTGTGAATGTAATGTGTTTGCATTTATCGGGATTTGCTTTCATTTGTTTTGTTTGAAGCCACTTTTCTATTTTTGCGATATGTTCTTGTAGTAATGTAACTGCTGTTGCAGGGTTAGTGTGCCTGAGTAGTACAGCTGTGTCATCCGCGAATGTCAGTATTTTGCTATTGTTAGTTGTTGGTATGTTGGGCGTGTATAATGTGTATAAAGTTGGTCCTAGGACGCTTCCTTGCGGAACTCCTGCCTTGATTTCTTTAACTTCAGAGTATGTGTCTTTGATTTTTACTATGAAGGTTCTGCTGCTTAAGTATGATTTGATTAATTGGTATATCTGCCCCGGGAACTGTTTCCTGATTGATTGAAGTAGGCTAGTGTGGTTTATTTCATCGAATGCTTTTTCGATGTCCATAAAGAGTGCCATGCAGTATTGTTTTGTTTCCAACGCCTGTAAGATTTCAGTGACGAGTCTGTGCGTTTGTTCTATTGTGGAGTGTTTGTTTCTGAATCCGAATTGGTGATCCGGTATTAGTTGATTCTTCTCTATTATAGGTTTTATTCGGTCGTAAATTACTTTCTCTAATATCTTAGAGAACACCGAAAGTAATGAGATTGGTCGGTAGGATTTGGTTTCGTGTGGGTCCTTGCCTGGTTTGGGTATCATTATGATTTGTGCCAGTTTCCAAGTTTTTGGAAAGTATTGTATTCTTAGTATTGCGTTAACTATTATTGTGATTTGTCTTATCGCTTTTGGCGGAAGGTTTTTCAAGATTTTGCCGTTAATTAGGTCGATTCCTGGTGCTTTATTATTTTTTGTTTTTTCAATTATGGTTCTGATTTCTTGTGCTGTTGCTTTGGGTATGGTGTAGTGATTGTCAGTTGGTGTACTAGTGGTTAGCGCATCCTCGTCCGTATGACTATTGTGGTTGTTGTTGTTGGTATTATGTGGGGTAAATGTGTTGCATAGGTGGTTGGAAAATTCTTCTGCTTGCTCTTCGTTGCTTCTTGCCCATGTGTTATCTGCTCTTCTGATTGCTGGTACCATTTTTATTGTCTTCTTTATTTGTTTTGTGGCTTTCCATAGGGAGTAGTTGTAGTTCTCGTGAGCAGTGACTCGATGAACTTTGTGAACTCGTTGCTGTTGTGCTCTTTTATTTTGTTTGTTATTTCTTTTGCGAGTTTGTTTAGGTGTCTTTTGTTTTCTTTTGTTCTGTATTTTTGCCATTTTGCTTTCGATTTTCTTTTTTCTCTAATTTTTTCGAGGATGTCTAGTGGTACTGTTTTTGTTTGTCTGTTGGTTGTTTCAGGTATAGTGGTTGCCCTTACTGCTTCTTGGATAGTTTCTGTGAATGTTGTTACTGCTTGATCGATGTGTTCAGGTGTTTTCAGTGGGATGTTGCAGCTGATTTTGCTCTCTATTATTTCTTTGAATATTTGCCATTTGGTGGTTTTATTGCGTAGCTTCTCTGTGTTGCTGTAAAGTATTGGTTTGTTTCTGTATGCAATTATTATGGGCGTATGGTCGGAGGTAAGCTCGAGGCTGGGTGCTATGTTTAGTTTATTTGCGTTTGGTCCCTTTGTAACTGCAAAGTCTAGCAGGTCAGGTATTTTGCTCAGATCTGTCGGCCAGTATGTCGGTCTTCCTGTGGATAATATATTGAGGTTATAATTTCTGATGTATTTTTCCAAGGTTCTGCCTCGAGGTATGGTGATCCTTGATCTCCATAGTGTGTGCTTTGAGTTATAGTCTCCAGCTGTAATATACTTGTCACCTAAGTGTCGAAAGTACTCTTCCCACATTTGCGATGTAATTTTGTGTCGCGGCGATACGTATACTGCTGACAACTGCAGTTGGTTGCTGCTAGTCTGTACAGTAACGGTGGTTGCTTGTACATGTTCCTTACTGACCTGGCTGTGTAGGTGATGTTTAATGTCGTTTTTTATTACTACTGTCGTCCCTCCGTGTGCTTTACCTGAGGGATGCTTAGTGCGGTATTTTTATATAGCTTTTTATTGTGAGGTGTGTTTCTGAAACGAGTAGTATAACGATGTTATTGCTATACAGGAATGTTTTAGTTTCTAAGGCCCTTTGTTGTAGGCCGTTAGAGTTCTAGGCTGCTATTTTAAGCGTGTCTATTTATATTTTTTGCTCATCATGTTAGTAAGTAATTGTGGCAAGACTGTTATCTGCTGTGTTTGCTGTCTGAGGAGTTCGTTTTGTTCGCTTATCATTTTTATGAGTATTTCGGTGTTTTTTATGGAATGTTTTATTAACTCTTTAATTTCTGTAGTGTCGTTGCTGTGGTTGTTCTGTTCTTGATTGTCTAAGGGTGACGACCGGTTGACTACTTGCGCGTAGCTTCGGTTTATAACGGTGTTGGTGTTAGTGTGGTTATTGTTCATTACATGCTGTGTATTTGGTGTTGATATAGATTCTGTGTTGTCCTGTTGCGTGTGGAAATTGTTGTGTGTCCTGTTTCGAATCGGCGGGAAAAGTTTGCTTTGTAGTTGTTTTCTGACTACGCAGCCTTTGTAGCTGGCTGGGTGATTTCCACCGCAATTGTAACATTTTACGTCATTTTTTTCCCATGTGTGGGCAGTTCACTGTTAGGTGCTTTCCTGCGCATTTGACACACGCCGGGTTTCTGTTGCAGTAGTTTTTTGTGTGTCCATATTGTTGACACCGCATGCATTGTGGTATGTGTTTTTTATGTCTGGGTGGCTCGACTATGATTATTGTGTTGCTCGTCCCTTCCTTCACTCTTGTCGCACTCACGGAGGCACTAGTTTTCACGTCCGCATAGCTCGACTGCTCGGGCAGAACTGACTGCACATTTAACACAGCGGAAGGTATAGTTGCAGTATTTTTGCGTGTGGCCGTGCATACATATATATTTGTCGGAGATGAAAGAACACCGGAGCCTTTGGAATTTTGGATAATCCCGCAACATTGTAATCTAGAGTCTACTATAGCTGTAATTAAACAATTGTAGTTATTCAATCCGATTGTAATTGTTCGCGAGTTGTGATAATGAGCTTGGACTCGAGGCGACAGCCGGTCGCCGAACGTAGCCGCGGTCACGGGATGAACGCTTTGTCTAACAAAGGTATGGAGTAATTCTATAGCTCTCCTTAAAAGAAATATTTGTGGCGGCACGCGACAGTAAACATTCCAACGGTTTCTGTCCCGTTGCTCGCCACACGCAGACCCTATTCTTCGAGCAAGATGATTGCCAGATGTCGATGCGTCTCCGGAGTACATGTTCAGCTAGCCTGAGGGCCCGTCATAAATCTTAGAATTTAGTTGACTAATGTCCTTCAAACAAACAGTCTTTGTCCCAGTTACGGGAAGATAGGAGAGACCTATTTTTCAACGAGCGACTAGCAACTTTCCCTCGAGGGCGGCTAGCATCTTTTTTTTAACCACCGATATGGAGATTGACCAATTAGCAGCAACTCCAAATTCCCTCACCTTCTGAACGAAGGGTATCCTCGACGAATCCGATGATATCGTGTCCTCAGACACACCCCATCATAGTTTTCCTCTGCAGCATCATCGCGACGGAGAGTCATTCTCCCTCGTGAGATGGTATTAGCGAGTTACTTATAGTCTGTACGCTCGGTGGATATTCCACGTTTTCGCAAAGAGTCCGACTTAGATTTTTGTGCGCATGTACATCTATCATCCCGTTGACCGCGGATTCGTTATTGAACCTAAGACCAACATCACTAGTATCGCGAGTGTCCAACCGCCGCGGTTGATTGTCGAGTCGGTAGCATCCATACTCGTATTAACAGACCGTACCCTTGTAATACCATAACGATGGCCAGTTCCCCTGAAGATTTATCAAACGCCCACAACCCTATTCCTGACGCTTCTCCGACATCAGAAGTGGGATCAGTGCCGATTATAACACTACAATAGCTACGACCATCGTACGCGAGTTAATTCAGCCGCTAGTGCCACAACCGAGTGTGGAACCTAGGAACGTAGTGCTACCACGCTTTAACCCCGCGATCGCGGGCGTCGATCCAGCCGCATGGTGTATGGCTGTTAACCTGCTTATGCAGGGTAGTCCTCTGCAAGACAGCGCGCTGGTTTCTGTTTTAAATAGTGCTCTATAGGGTCGTGCAGCGCATTGGTTCACGTAAATAGTGACCGGCGAAGGGCTTACCTGGCCAATGTTTAAGGAGCTTTTTATTACGCGTTTTGGTAGCAAAGAGGCGGCGACCTCGACGCTAATGGATACACTCAGGGAACCACAACAAGAGGACGAAAACATGGCGGCTTGCGCCATTCGCCTCCGTTCCCTTCTGGAGACGAAGTTGCAAAATGCCACTATGGCTGGAATAATCAACGCTACCGTTCTTTGTCGTTTGAGCCCACGAGACCAGCGCATCGAACAGATAGCAGTCAGGAAGACCGAGCAACAGAAGAACACGCAACGCCCAGAAAGAAGCCGACCAACTACACCGTCCAGGGTGTTCTGTTTTAAGTGCCGCGGGGAGGGTCATTCGAAGAATGGGAAACACCTATGGTAAGAGTACATCCCCGATCTTGTCCACTGTATACATTTACGGTTTTACATTGGAGATAACTTTTCATGTTCTTGCCGATAGTTACTTGAAATATGATATTATGATTGTTCGCGAGATTTTAAGCCAAGGTTTTGACGTAATATTACACAAAATAGCCTCGCTATGTGTAAGACAAATAATTAATGCCTGTAATAAAACCGCTGTAAACGAGGTCAATGTACGTGGTAGTGATAAAAATCGATTAATCTTTCTTTTCGAAAATTCAAAGATTCATTCGTTACGGATTACCTACGTACTCGCGTAAATACAGGCCAGTTAGAACTACAATTAATTGACCCAAACACCACCGTACAACGAAGTCCTAATAGACTTCTCGAGGAAGAGCGCAGAATAGTACGTGAGAGAATGAGCGAACTAATTATAGCCAACTATCATAAGGCCTAGTAATTCACCCTATGTTACTCGCGAAGACGAACGATGGGTCAGATAGATGATTGGTAGGTTTTCAAGAACCGAATAAAAATACGGCCGCGGATCGGTATCCTTTACCCCTTATTGCGGATCAAGTCGCGAGATTGCAAAAGCGAGATATTTTATTAGTCTGGACATGGCCGGTGGGTTTCGCCCAAGCCCTGTTCATCCTAATTCTAGGAAATATACAGCATTATTAACCCTAGTTGGACGATTTGGACAATAAGTTGTTGTTCTCTTCAAATTCTTTTGTGCCTTTGTTCGGTTCATTCGACGTCTTTTATTTGCATAGCTTGGTTGCGTGCGCGCCTGGTGTTTCTTTCGGAATCGGTTTTCCGAACGGCGATATTGCGCTGACTCAGTCTAAAACAAGGATTTTGCATTTTTAGACAACCTTGGTAATTTTACTGCTAATACTTGTCTAAATATTCTAATCTCTTCCTTGCTGCTTTTTTTTGTAACCATCAAAGCGTTTACTACAGAAAACTCCAGAAGTAGTCGCATGCCAAGTCTTCTGTACCATTTGACCCTTTTTCTAATTGTGGTGGTGCATAAGGAACCATTTGGTCGAAATAATCTGTACCACACGTTCCTTCGTTATGTTCAACAACAGCTGGTGGTTTTAATGTTGCGAACAAACGAAACGAGAGATCATTCTTGAGATTCTTGTGAAAACACGTATGGCAGCCAACGTGTCATTCGTACGTTGTTGTTTATTTGGATGATGTTCTAATTATTGCCTACTCTATAGATCAAGCTCTAGAAAGATTGTACACCGTATTAAATACCCCCGTAAATGCCGGATTTTCTTCTAATTTTTCTAAATGCTCTTTCCCAAACATATCGGTACTCTATTTGGGACATGTAATTCATAACGAAGAAGTCCGCCCCAATCCGGGTAAAATACAAACCTTGAGAACCCCTTAGAAATACTGATCGGTAAAGCAGTAAGACCTTAGGACTTGATATTACCCGATAGTGCAGAAGAAAAGACAGTAGATGTTGCTGAGGTAAAACAACAAGCCATACGAAATATAGAGACTAGTGCCAAATACGACAAGGACAGATTTGACAAAAGAAAAGCTAGAATAGTTCGGTTTAATCTCGGTCTTGTGTTACGAAAAAAACGAAGAGAGAAATCAGACGAAGTTAGATCCCAAGTTCAGGGGTCCATTTGTGATAGCAGAAATGTTAGAAGGAGACCGATATACTTTAGAAACCTTAGACGGCAAAAGATCATATAAGGACAGTCATGACAGACTAAGAAAAACGCCAGACACTTGCGTCCCTGCTGAGTTGGACGTCTGCGGTGATGACAAGGATGGTGATAATAGCGATGTGAGTACACCGATCTCAGAAGATCATTAATCCTATGGCTATAACATTAGACATAGTGCCCCCACACAAGCCTCGTGTAACAATGCTCTAGCTCCCAGAGCTTCTGTGTTACGCCCAGTAGGGCACTCCGCGTTGCACGACAAGCTCTGTGTGGTCCTGCGATCCAACAAACTGAGATTCACCGGTGTACGAAATCGAAAATGATCCGTCGTGTCATTGCGGTCTGACTGGTAACTCACAAAATGCAACTAACACTTTGAATACAAATTATAACGCTACTAATTTTAGTTCTCTTTCACTCCCTTGTCTGTCAAACCTCCGAGCAAAATTTCGCTGTTGAACTGGACCCTTGACTTATTTGGAACATTTAATTGAATAGTAAATAATATTAGTTACATCGAGTCTAATATTGGGAAAACTCAATACTTTAGTTACACACGGGGACGTGTGATAGTCAGGATGGCCGTGTCGGAGAGGAAAGGACACCGGAGCCTTCCCTCTGGAACTTCGGGAAAATCCGTAAAATTGTAATTAATGTTTACAGTTGTAATTAAACAATTTGCTGGCATTCTACCCAATTGTACTTGTTTGCGATTTGTGATAATAAACCTGGGCTCAATGCGACCATCAGCCGCCGAACGCCACGGTCAACGGGACGGGCGCTTCGTCTAACAAAGGTATAGAGCGATAGTATGACCCTCAGTAAGAGAAATACCCATAGAGGTACCTGACAGTAAAACATTCCAACGGGTCCTTCGGACAATGAATACCAGAGGTTGAGGCACTTGCAGGGCACGAGTACAGTTAGCCTGAGGACCCGCTCTAAAACCTGGGTTTTTTCGGTAATTAAGGTTTTCCAAACGGACAGGCAGCTTTTGTTTCAAATTGGCCAATTGACAGCGACGTCAATTTTCCTTACTTTCGGGACGAGGGCTATACTAGACGAATCCGATGATCTCGTGTCCTTAGACACACCCCATCATAGTTTTCCTCGGTGGCATCATCGGGACGAAAATTCATTCTTTCTTGCGATCTCCTCAACGAAGAGAGTAGCGCCTTACGATCAGTGAGTAGTACACGTTTGAGTTAGAGCAAGTATATCTATCACCCCGTTGACCGTGGATTCGTTATCGAGCCTAAGACCAACGTCACTAGCATCGCAAGTGCCCAGCCACCGCTGTTGATTGTCGCGTCGGTATTGTTCATTCTCGTGTTAGCAGACCGTACCCTTGTGATACAGAGGCACTTCCAGACTAGGAATTCAATGTAGCAGTTACTAAAAAAACCACAACAGACGAAGGTACAAAGATTTGTTTTCCTACAGCCAAGAAGGTGCTTACAGAGGCACTTCCAGACTGGGAATTCAATCTAGTAATTACCAAAAGACACGATAGACGAACAATACCCATCACACACTAACATTTCTAACTTAAAGAAAATAATAATAATAATAATATAAAAATTTTTTAATAAAGAAGAAAGGAAAACAGAATAATAATAATAATAAAAAAAAATTTTGAAATAGTCTTTAGATTATTTCTGGTGGCAGCAATTACCGTATTAATCGGAAATCTAAATCAACATTTCATATACAATAATATCATTTCAATTTTCCCTTCTGATTAAATTAAATTAAACAGAAAATAAATAAAATAAAATAAATTAATTACAAGACGATGTCCGTTCACTCAAAACAAAAAAGGAAATCGAGACACCCGTATCATCGCCGATAATTTCCCAAGCGACAATACCGACAGAAAATAATCCCCAACCAATTAAGTTAAAAGATGCAATCGAGTCAGTACCAGTGTTCGACGGACATCGACCCTCGGTATTTCGAATTTTAATCGCATGTGAGCGCGCACGAAACATGGTTCCTAAGCATCAAGAATCTCAGTTAGTAAAATTATTAACGAACAAACTTCGCGGACACGCCTTCCTCGCCATAGAAGACACAGAAATAATAAGTTTAAACGATTTCGGGAATAAATTAAAAGATATGTTCGGTCCGGGAAAAACGGTTAACGAATATAAAGGGGAATTAGCTACAATATTTCAACGACCGGGAGAAGATATTTTGGACTACGTAGATCGCGTCACAGATCTCAGACTGGCGATAATGAACGGGGAAAAATGTGAGTACGGCACCGTATTTCAAGATAGGATAGATCGAGACACGAGGGAAGCTTTCGTTAAGGGGCTCCCAAACGAGGTGTATTTACGAGTAAAGATAGCAGGATACCAATCCTTGGACGATGCGTACCGCCAAGCCGTGAAAGCAACACGAGAATTAAAACAAGTGAAAAATAGAATTCGATACCGACATCCGACACCTTCGGATAATTATAACCAAAACAACGTTCATCCACCATACAATAGTATTTATACTGTAAACAACCGCCAGAACTGGAGATTTGTACCGCCGTCGCGGAAACATCTAAACAACCCGGGAATAGAAGAAAATGTCAGGAAAGAAACAAGAGCAATAACTTGGGAAGAAAAATGCATAAATAAATACCTCGATAGAGATCTAAATCAAAAGAGAGATGCTGATCATTTCAACCAATCAACTTTTCAATGCAAATACCATTCTGTTGCTGTGATAAGGGATAATGTCACGTTAAATAATAAAAGGACGCACGGTGCCATAGACAGGATCATGAGTGAGAAATTTTCTGAGTTACCAAACAAGATAAATAATATTAGTGCCAAAGAACTTTCAGACGAAGCAGAAACTAGGAAATTGAACGACGAGACGACAGGCAATGCTTATCCACTGCCTAACATCACAGAGATATTGGACCCGCTGGGAAATGCGAATTGCCTCTCCACGTTCGACTTGGCAAAGATACAAAAGCAAGACTCCACGAATTTCGTGAATGTTTCAACCATAATAGGAAAAGAGATAGCGAGTGCATCTCACTCAAAAACTTCTATAAAACCATCAGAAGGAAACTTTATCGAACTCAAAGCCAAATCATTAAATTGCAAGGAAGATCACACTATAGAGAATAAAAATATAGCTATCCATAAATCCAAAACAGAATCTATAAGCAAAAAGGTTTGTAATAAAAATTCAAAGAATAATTCCAAATCTACCAAAAATATTCCTAAACGTTCCTTACAAATAAATAATAATTTAATTACAATAAGCACTTCCAGTGAAACTATTCATCCTGAAAAGGTAGAGGAAAATAAAGGTGTTGTGAATAAAGTAAATAAAGAAGAAAAAGGGGTAACTAAGGAAAAGGATTCTAAACATTTTCAAGCTGAAGAAACACAAGTTCAACGAGCTCGAAGAAATCAAAAGGGAGAAAATAGGGAATCACCAGTTGAAGATATATCTAAAAACTTGAATAAATACGCTAGCCATTGGATTATAATTGGATTAAAAATACTTTATTGGTTACTACATCTAATATTTGACGTAGGTAACATAGTAGGTAGTGCTGATCTTATGATTTCCCTAGGAAAATATAGATGGTATCACACTATACTATATACAAAATATTTTTGGGTTAATATGGCTGCCGCACTTCCAAAAATTTGTATCTTGAATGCTATTAGCAAGCAATTGGGTAATTGGATCAATGTCAGTAAACCTGCGTCTTGGCGCAAAATAAAAACTAAAATGAAGGAAAGGAACGAAATTCTCCCCGCACGAATTAGTTTCGGACATCTAGCCAAAGAACCTATTGGTGAAGTAGCAATCGAAGAGAACACGGAACCAACATGCGCAGAATATCTCAAAGATCTGTTCAATAAAATTAACACTGTACGACGAATGGCAAGAGAAAATTTGATAAAGTCCAAACTAAGACCAACAATCGACGAATCAACCTTCAAGATTTTAAAACATGAGACTCGATATATCTATTAAAAGAACCTAGTAAGGAAAATTCTCCCATCAATATATTAGACGACACAAAGTGCTAGAAATCTTGCAGAACAAAACGTCAAGATTGAAGTAAAAGGGATTCCGCGAACGGTGCACTTAAACAAGCTAAAACTAGCGCATAATCGAAATAAACAATGAATAAAGTGATTTCAGTGGGCAACGTAGTGCAGTAGTGTATATTGTAGTGCTGTTCGTCGATACAGATATCGAACACCTAAAAGGAAAGGAAAAATTATTATGTGTACTCTAATTATTGTTTGAATATAAAACGTGTTGATTCAACAAATAATTAAAAGAGTGAAAGTGAAAGTTACCTTGAGAACAAGTAATCAACAAATAAGGAAGTGTACATGCAAGTATAGGTTATGGATCGTTGTTCGTGGAACATAACGTATGACAGCAACCTAAAATAAGTGAATAAATTAGTCTCAATTGTCTCAGTGCAAAATGCAAGGTTACTAAGTGTTATAACTATATTGTGAATAAATCAAAAGGAAGTGTGACACTGTCCATCGAATAATACAGATAGCGGAAACCTAAAAGAAAAAAAAAGAAAATTATCAGGTGTACTCCAATTATTGTTTGAATATACAACGTGTTGATTCAATAAATAATTAAAAGAGTGGAAGTGAAAATTACCTTGTGAACAAGTGATCATAATACAAGAAGGTTTACGTGTAAAATAGGTTATGGCTCCCTGTTTGCGGAACACCATGTACAACAGCCAGCTGAAGAATAAATGAACAAATTAACTTCAACTGCCTTAATGCAAGTTACAACAGTACTAAATGTCATAACAATACTGTGGAAGCATGCCACTGTTCGTCGAACAACACAGATAGCGGAACCCTGAAAAGGAAAAGAAGTTTATTACGAGTGCTCCGATTACTGTTTGAATGTGAAACGTGTTAGTTCAACGAATAACTAAAACGGTGAAGGTGCAACTTACCTCGTGAACAATTAATCACCAGACAAGGAAGTGTACATGCATGAATTTTGCAGATTAACAAGAAGAAATAAAGTAGCTGATAAGTGTAGAAAGAGGTTAGAAAATAATTAAGATAGATTAATTGAAAGTAAAAGGATATTTTATTATGTATTAATCTACGTAGTATTGTTATATTATTATATCTAACATGTAGAAGCGGATTTTGTAATGCACAATAGCGGTCGCACACACAATGCCTTATACACATATTAAATTAAATAAATTAAACAGTACCTTTATGGCTACAGATATAAGACGATTGAAGACAACCGTAGTAAGTATTTAAGGCATATCGAACAATCAGATGATGTTGTGGGGATGCTCTAGGTAAGTGATGCAGCATCGAAAGAGTAGAACCTGAAGAATTACAGACAATGTTAATCTAACAAGTAGATTTTAATCACTAATAAGGGAACTAACTCATATCATACACAAAATAATAGCAGATAGCAAGTACATGCAATAATGAATTAATAGGAAAAATAAGAAAGGTTAATAAACACAGGAATAGGTTAGAAATTAATCAAGATAGACTAACTAAATATTAACAACATGACCGAACTCGCTGCAAAAGAATAAAGTTACGCTACACAAAATATCTGGTAACACAATACACAAAAAACATTAACTAAATTAAACAAGACTTATATAAATGCAAGTCGTGTATAATCAAAACAATGACTATTGAAATTCGGCAACAACACAATCCATGCTATCACATTTAAGTAACACACGGTATTGACACACACAATATCATAATACACAAAACAATATTACAGAAACACTACTAAATAAAAATTATAGTAATTAACAATTAATTAGCTATTTCAACAACACGCTACTGTTGACATTAAACCAACGATACACGCAAGCGACCATGTTGAAAAATTCGTCGCGCGTACCCCACACATACGCACCTCATCACAAATAATAGCCAATACATTGTAATACAGCATCATAATAGCAATGTTAGGTACTAATAAAAAAAAAACAAGAAAAAAAGGGGGAGAGAGTTAAGGAAAATATATATAATAAATAACAACTAACATAATCATAACATATTATATATATATTATATTATATACAGAGTATTATATTATATACAGTATTCATACAAGGAACAGGTCCGAATGAAACATATATATATATAAAAAAAAAAAATAATATATATATATATATATATATATTAACTATTTTTGTATGTGTGTACAGAACTGATAGCGAATTCATCAACCATTCTTTGAACGACGGATGGAAGAACATGTAGGTGTTGTCCAGACGTTTCACGAGGAATCCAGAGAGCATTTCGAATCTCTGCAGAAAATCCTCCCATGCACGATCGTTTACAATAATCAGACTCATCTCGAAAGAAATTTTTTTTAGTTCAAGGAATAGCAATCCGCACCGTAGAACTGTAAAGCACCTGTACACCACTCACGAAACCAAATACTTTTGCTATCCATCTGTAAACAAACAACATCTATAACTATACATATAATTTTCACTTATGTTTATCAATATATATACACGCATGTTGTAAAGTAGGCGATATTTATAACAATCACTTCCATTGATAATGCAAGTGACTCGTAAAATAAGTCGTCATATTTACCATTGCACGCACATATATATATATATATATTCAAAGACAAGCTATAATTGTAATATCTATTCCTATTGATAATGTATACTTATATATTTATAACGATAAAACAAATCTCATCTATATTACTTACCAATACGTATGCATATATGTATATAATTATAACCCAGGTAGCATTCATAATATTTATTTTCACTGATAACATGTACGTAAAACCTAAAATAAAACAAAAGTTTTAACAATAAGAAAAAAAAAGAGAAAAAAATACATATAAATATAAAAATTTTCTTTTTTTCTATACATATATTAATAATAATAAAAGGTTATTCTTATTTCTGATAAACTCGAAAGTAAAACGACAAATGACAACATTATACCATGATATACTGACACAAAGACGCAACACACAGAAGAAACTAATAGAGAATGCTTTAAGCTTGGCAAACTTACCGCCCGACGAATTTGCATACACCATAACCAAAACCCCGGACACATGGCTCTGATCGCAGGAGAAGCGGTCCATATAGTCAAATGCATTCCGGTACAAGTAAAAGTACGACATACAACAAAATGCTACTCGGAGCTACCTGTTTGGCAAGGGAATCGCACCACAGGAACTCCGCCCGGACGTACGTCAAACGTGGCAATATTCAGCACCACCGTCGTTGGCCACGAGCGGAATATACACCCAAAAGGACCTCGACGCACTTCGGGACCACGTCATGTTCCCGGCAGAAAAATCTGCAGTTTTGAACACATTGGCCAGAGGAGCAACAGGAAAAACAATCGTCCCTAGAACAGTAAACATTCTGGGAATAATGGACGAAAACACATTAACGACAATAGCAAAAAATACCGTATCAAGCTTATGGAATGGTTTTATGGAATTTGGAACTGTCAGTGCAGCAATATTTGGAATACTTGTAATATTTAAATTAATCAAGACGATAATAGATATAGCCATACACGGATACCAGTTACGTGAAACTTACGGATGTGGAATCGCCCTATTAGGAGCAATATGCGGCTCAGTTACCCACCTGCTACTATACCTCAAAGGAAAACGAAATATCGATGATCAAACGGCACAACCTAGAGGAATATCGATAACACCAGTAGTCACTCAACAACCAACGCCATCTACATCCGCCTTGAGCGAACTCAGAGACACCATCAGTCAAATTTCCTTTGGAAATTTGAACTCCAAGGGCGGGGGTGTCACGTCCCGCGCTCCGCACGCGCCGTAACGAGAACAAGAAAACTATTCTATACAAAACGCGCGAATAAAGATTTGAATACACAAACGAACACACGGCGCTACGAAACTAAAGGAAGGATTAACAAAGCGAGGGCGACTAATAAATCCAATCGGTATAAAATAAAATAAAATAAATAAAACCAGCTAACGGATTGAACGAGTTACGAACCAAACAAATAAATCAGGAAATAAGAATAACTACAAAAGGGGAAATAATTGAAACGCCAGAAATACGAGTATATATAAATATATTTTAATCAATCAACTTGGAGAGTTACATACAAGTATAAACATATATGCTAGGCATGTAATAAATTAGTAAATATTAGAGTTAGCGCTTATAATACTATGCAATAAATACAATATTATCAATTTATGAAATATAAGTATATACAAAGTTAAAAACTAATAGTCTAACGAATACATAAAACATACAATATTGTATTATTAAAGAAATAAAAGTTACATTGTCAGAAACATATATATATGTAGTATCGTGGACGAAAGGCCTAAGAAATATCGGGCGAACTATGAACATTGTCGCGAGAGCCGAGGCGTCGTCGGGCCCATCAATGTGTCATCGGTCTTTTCAAGTGCATAGTTTCGTGGAAAAGACCTACGTGACCCTGGCCACGAGCGCCTGCAGAACACGTGTGCGGTGGACCTAGGAAAAAGACAACGGAATGCGGCAACGGCCAGAGCGTTAGTCGAAAAGCAGAGAGTGCGAGCCGAGGAGCCGTGTGCGAGTTGAGCGGAGACAGAGGTTGCGAGTGGCGTTGCCGAGAGAGTGTGGTTTGCGCTGTTTTCTGTGCGTTTGGCGTGAATAGTTCAGGTTGAACAACAATCGTCTTTTTCTGTCTGATTAACATCTCTATTGTCCACTCTTTGTAAACACATTATTTCACGATATTACATATATGTGTGCGCATTCTATTAAACAGATACATACTTAAAACTAGCCTACGTTCCGGTAAAGAGTTATAAAATAAGAACTACGCTACGAAACATGCATGTCTCTATACAAACATATAAAAATCTATATTCTAAACTACTACTAATCTATGTGCATTCTACAATCTAAAATACATACTTAAAACTAGCCTACATGCCGGTAAAGCATTATAAAATAAGAACTACATTATGAAACATGCATGTCTCTATATAAACATATAAATAATCTATTTTCTAAACTAAAACTACTATTAATAATCTACAAAAGAAATAGAACACACAACGCAACACTTGGGACTAAGCGACAACCTGTCGATAGCCCAAATGCTCAAAATAATTAACACCGCAACGACTTGAGGAATTACATACAGAAATTGTATCATCAAACACAAATATGTAAACACACATTAAACGCACAATAATCTAGAAACAAAACCTTCAATACTATGTTGTCACAATACAAGATATATATGTATATATGAAATCAAATGATTGACACATAACCTCAAATACACAAAACTATATCACTAAAGAATCTGAATGAAAATCACTTTGCCAGAAATATATACATATATACGGGTGCGTGTGCGTGTTCTATCTTATTAAAAGAAATTAATATAAAATAAATAATTAACATTTCATTTCGTATGAACATTACATGGGCAAGAGAAATGTGCATATAAATACGTATATATATATATATATGCATATATATATATATATATGTATGTGTGAGTGCATATGTTTTATATTATCGAATACTCTATAAAGTGAACTACTCAAAACAATAAATAACGCAATCGAGGAATTGCAAAGCATTGGCCATACTGAAGTGACACACGACATAAACATATATATATGTACGTATATTCATACGAGTTATACTATTGTCACTTTAAAACAATATTAATAAGTGAATGTTCTGATTGCGGTAGAATAAGGAAAAACGAGCGATAGACAAAAATTACTTCAATATCAAACAAAACTAAAGACCCGTCACTAAAAACTTTACTGATGACATTTATGAGCGGCCATGTTGGATTTACACGCGTCATGGCGACAGGAATGTTAGGGATTAATGGAAGTCAGGCGCGAGAAACAAATCATGAAAACACATTGTTAACACTTTTCTTTAATAAATTTTATGGGAAACTACAAATGTAAAAATATATGTCGGGTTTACATTAGAATTAGGGTTAGGGGCGTGAAACGAATCTTCGTTTGGGTTACACGTTGTCGTTATGCAATGGAGAAGACATTGACTAGTGCAAATACGATTATTATAGAACCGGACAAGTAACCGCGGTAGTTAGGTGCTCGAGATACTAATGACAATGATCCTAGGTTCAATAACGAATCCGCGGTCGACGGAATGATAGATGAACGTACTCACAAAATCTAAGTCGGACGCGTAATATTCACTGGTCGTAAAGAATTACTCCTTTCATCAATGAGATCGCGAGAAAGAATGCCTTTCCCGTCCCGATGATGCCACAGAGGAAAACTATAATGGGGTGTGTCTAAGGATACGAGATCATCGGATTCGTCGAGAAAAGCCTTCGTTCAGAAAGTAAGGGAAATTGGCGTTGCTGCTAATTGGTCAATCTCCATATCGGTGGTTAGAAAAAGATGCTAGCCGCCCTCGAGGGAAAGTTGCTAGTGGGAGACGCCGCTCGTTGAAAAATATGTCTCCCCTATCTTCCCGTAGTTGGGACAAAGACTGTTTGTCTGTTTGAAGGACTTTAGTTAACTAAACCTTAAGATTTATAACGGGCCCTCGGGCTAGCCGAACATGTACTGCGGAGACGCGTCGACATCTGGCAATCATCTTACTCGAAGAATAGGGTCTGCGTGTGGCCAGCCACGGGACAGAAACCGTTGGAATGTTTACTGTCGCGTGTCGCCACGAATATTTCTTTTAAGGAGAGCTATAGAATTACTCCATACCTTTGTTAGGCAAAGCGTTCATCCCGTGACCGCGGCTACGTTCGGCGACTGATTGTCGCCTCGAGCCCAAGCTCATTATCACGACTCTCGAACAATTACAATCGGGTTGAATAACTACAATTGTTCAATTACAGCTATAGTAGACTCTAGGTTACAATGTTACGGGATTATCCAAAATTCCAAAGGCTCCGGTGTTCTTTCATCTCCGACACGGCCATCCTGACTATCACACGTCCTCGTGTGTAACTAAAATATCGTGTTTTCTTACATTAGATTCGATACAACTGACATTATTTACGATTTAACTAAATGTCCAAGTAAGTCAAGGGTCCAGTGCAATAACAAAGTTTCGTTCGGAGGTTTGACAACAGAAAAATAAAAGAGAATAGGAATTTGTAATGTTATAATTTGTATTCAAAGTGTTAGGTGCGTTCTGTGAGTCGCCAGTCGGACCGTAATGACACAACAGATCATTTTCGATTTCGTACACTGGTGAACCTCAGTTTGTTGGATCATATTGCCACGTTGGGTGCATTACACCCAGAAAGCACATAAACCCACTCAACGGGTTACAACCAAAAGCACATCAACCCACTCAACGGGTTACAACAAAAAGCACATCAACCCACTCAACGGGTTACAACAAAAAGCACATCAACCCACTCAACGGGTTACAACAGAAAGCACATCAACCCACTCAACGGGTTGCAACAAAAAGCACATCAACCCACTCAACGGGTTACAACAAAAAGCACATCAACCCACTCAACGGGTTACAACAAAAAGCACATCAACCCACTCAACGGGTTACAACAAAAAGCATATCAACCCACTCAACGGGTTACAACAAAAGCACATCAACCCAGTCAACGGGTTACAACAAAAACACATCAACCCACTCAACGGATTACAACAAAAAGCACATAAAACCACTCGGTGTATTACTATGGCCACAACGCAGCGTTAATGATCCTCTGAGGTCAGTGTACTTGCATCGTTATTATCACCGCCGTTGTCATCACCGCAGACGTCTAACTCAGCAGGGACGCAACCTTCTGGCATTTTTCTCAGTCTGTCGTGTCTGTCCTTATATGATCGTTTGCCGTCTAAGGTTTTTAGGGTATATCTATCTCCTTCCAAAGTCTCTGCTATTACGAATGGACCCCTGAATTTCGGATCTAACTTCGTCTGATTTCTTTCCTCGTTTTTGCGTAATACGAAATCGCCAAGGTTGAACCTAACTATTTTAGCTTTGTTTTCGTCGAACCTATCCTTATCGTATTTGGCGCTTGCTTCTATATTCTTTATCGCCTGCTGTCTTATATGGGAGATATTTACTTCTCTTTCTTCGATATTGTCGGATAGGGATAAGCCGTAGGGTCTCGCTGTTTTACCGATTAGTAGTTCCAACGGGCTTGACTTAGTCACGCGGTTGGTGGTACAATTTAAGGCCAGTTGTATTTCCCCGATCGCGTTTTGCCAGAACCGCCAGTTGGTTTCTATTGTTGTGAACATAATTTTGAACGTACCCATAATACGCTCTACCTGACCGTTGGCCCTACTCGCACCGGTTAAGATTAAGTGGAGTTTTAGTGTTTACCTTGCCAGAAATCTTGGAATTCCTTACCCGTTAGGACACCTCTCTTGATCCGCTATTATCCAGCAAGGACTGCCAAATAAAAATATAGTACGTAAGTGCTTTAACGGTACTAAGGAAATCTACTTTACGAGTATGATGCAGATATGCGAATTTAGTGAAGACGTCGACCAAAACAATGACATACTCTTTCGAACCACTTTTACCGCTTAGTTTGCCCGTTATGTCCACGTGAACTGTATGCCAAAGTATGCTGGTCTTAGGTATAGGATGTAATTCAGCTTGTATTTTACCTGAATTGGCCTTCGAAACTTGACAAGCGTGACAGTTCTCTACGAATTGGCGAACATACTCCGCCATTCCTTCGAACCAGTAACACTCGCACAGTTTCTCAAGCGTTTTATCCCAACCTAAGTGCATAATTGACTGTTGCACATGGTTAATAACAGATCATCTAAAACCTCTGGGGACAATGGACAAGCAGAGAGTTCTGCCTTTTCTCTGTATTTTACGATGAAGGGTACCGGACCGTAATTCACACGCATTCACGACGTCTTCCGCGAGCTCTTCGTTCTGTAATTTATTGACGATCCCAGAAATTTGGGAGTCGCGACGTTATTCCACTAATAGCTAGTCTTCGGAGATTTCGGTCAGATTGATTTCCTTTTCTATGACTTCGTTGATCGTAAGGTGATCCAAGTCTACGTGATTTCGCGAGACAAAATTTATGTGGGCCATTCGTTTACCTTCCCGGTACAGAATGTCGGAAGTAAAAGTTTGTAAGTAAGCCCACCACCTGTAAACCCTGTCATTTAAATTTACCTTACTACTGGATGCCTTCAAAGGATTACAATCGGAGACGACAAGAAATTCTCGTCCGTGGAGATAATGACGGAAATGCTTGACGGCGTTCACAACTGCTAACGTTTCTAGTTCGTAAGAATGACACCTAGATTCCGCAGGGCTACTTCTTATACAGTAATATTCTATTACTCTATTTTTACCTTCAATCTTGTGCATTAAAATAACCTCATATCCATCCGAACTAGCGTCGATACGAAGTTCTATCGGGTAGTTCGGGTCAAATACCAGTAACACCGGCGCGTCGGTCAGGGCGGAAATTACCTTTTGCTTTATTTTTCCATGCCTATCTGTCCAAGTCATGTTTTTATTATCGGAAGTAAGCGCATACAAGGGTTTCATTACCCGTGAAAATTTAGGGACGAATTTTCGGAAATAAAGGGCTAAACCTATGAACTGCCTGAGCTGTGTGACGGTCGTTGACGCAGGTAAAGAACTCAAGGCGTGCATTTTACCCGGATTGGGACGAACTTCTCCGTCGTAAATTACATATTCCAAATAGAGTACCGATGCCTTTAGAAAAGAACATTTTGAAAAGTTAAAGGAGAATCCGGCTTTTACAAGGGTATCTAGTACGGTGTGCAATACTTTTAGAGCTTGATCTATCGAGTCGGCAATAATTAGGACATCATCCAAATAGACGACAACGTACGAATGGCACATTGACTGTTACACGTGTTTTCAAAGGAATCTCAAGAGTGATCTCTCGCTTCGTTTGCTCGCAACATCGAAATCAGCAGCCGCTGCTGAATACAATGAAGGAAAGTGTAGTACAGATCACTCCGACCAAATGATTTCTTATGTCACCACAATTAAAAAGGGTCAAATGCTACAGAAGACTTGGCACGCGACTACTCCTGAGGATTTCCATAGTAAACGTTTTGATGGTTCACAAAATTGTAGCGAGGAAGAACATAAATATTAGAATATTTAGACAAGTATGAGCTGCACAATTATTAGGGTTGTCCGAAAGTATAAGAATCCCCATTTTCCACAGGGTCAGCATAGTATCGCCGTCCCGAAAATGACTTCCGGAAGAAACACTAAACGCGCACGCACTTATGTTATGCAAATAAAGGACATCGAATGGATCGAACAAAGGCACAAAAGAATTCGAAGAAAACAACAACTTATTATCCAAATTGTTCATCGAGGGTAATCAATGCTGTATACTTCCTAGGATTAAGATGAATAGGGTTTTGGAGAAACCCACCGGCCATGTCCAGAATAATAAAATATCTCGCTTTTGCAATCTCGCGACTTGATCCGCAATGAGGGGTAAAGGATACCGATCCGCGACCGTATATTTATTTAGTTTTCGAAAATCTACCTATCATCTATCTGAACCATTGTTCGTCTTCACGAGTAACACAGGGCTCGCGAACGGCGAATTACTAGGCTTTATGATTTTTGGCTGTAATTAAGTCGCTTGTTCTATCACGTACTATTCTGCGCTCGCGAAGTCTATTAGGACTCCTTGTACGGCGATGTTAGGATCAATTAATTGTACTTCTAACTGGCCTGTATTTTTTGTACGAGTACGTAGGGAACCCGTAACGGATGAATTTCTGAATTTTCGAAAAGAAAGATTAATCGACTTTTATCGCTACCACGTACCTCATTGTCAACTTCATTAACATCGATCTCGTTTTCAGCGGTTTTATTACAGGCATTAATTATTTTTGTTTTACACATAGCGAGGCTATTTTGTGTAATATTACGTCAAAATCTTGGCTTAAAATTTAACGAGTAATCGCGATATCGTATTGTTAAATAACTATCAGCGAGGACATGAAAAATTTATCTCTAACCACTAACACCTGCAGCGGACAAGATTTGAGCGATACGTTTAGTACCAATATCTCTTATTCCTCGCATTACTACTATATCAATCGTTCTTTTGTCAGAAATTCTCAAGACTACGGATTCTTTAATTAGCGAATACTCGGCTCTGAAATCGGGGTAAAATGGAAACGACTCACCCGGATGGCTTGATCTACCAGTTAGCGCCTCCACTACGTAGAAGTCAATTCGACACTCGGTATTGAAATTATATTCAGGGCACTGCTC
>NW_022883697.1:0-38754 GCF_011952255.1 Bombus vosnesenskii
AAAAGACAACTCGAAGTACAAACGTGAACTAATGGATGCAGAAAAGCAATTAACGCCAAACATCCGAACAGCATCTTGGAGCCCGTCATTGTTCTGAAATAAAAGAAGTGACGAATTAAAAAGGCGCAGGACTAATAATAATACAGGAAACTTAGTTCGTATTATAAATTGAATTTACATCAGAAAAGAAGCACGATCAAGCGAAACAGATCGTAGAAATGACAAATATCATCGATATACGTTTCAGTGTAATTTCACTTTTGAAAATTATTTAGTTTAATACGATCGTATTCATCGCTCTGAAACTTTCATTGTGCTGCAATTTGTGCTGCAATTTGTGCTGCGTCTTTTTAATTTCTCTATCTTTCTGTGTTTTCGGAAAAATTACTTGAAAGATTAAGAATTGCTTGCCTTATTTTATTTTCGATTAGTTAGGATTTGATTATTCCAGGTAAGGTTTATTATTTATAACAGGTTTTATGACTTGTTTATTATTTAGGAGTTTGTTATTTTAGGATTAGTACCTTTTAGGATTTCTTATCCTTCGAGTTTCTGTTTCAGATATCTAGGTCTATTTCAAGATGTTTTATTACATTAGGATTATTTATTCGATTAAGATAATTTAAGAGTTTCACAATGTACAAAGAAACAATCGCGTGAAATTTAGATTTATGCTTTAAACGTATTAAACACGCGGTAATTTCAATGTCTATAGCCTCGAACGTGTTCTGATTAGTTGTGTCATTGTCTGTGACATTGAAATCACAAAAATCCATTGCAAGTGTGCTGTCATGCAATGTGGATGTAGTTGGGTTTTTTGGGGTTAGGTTGGGGTTAGGTTGTATCATCTGATTTGTACAGTACTATTTTAACGCAAGGACAGGAAAGTTATTATATATTTCCCGTCCATTATTTGAATCGTTGTGAAGTGTAACGAATTATATTCGATTCGAGGAGATGTTAATGAATTACCCATTTCATATGTAATTACATGGAAATAAAAATCATTTCAAAAATAATTGATCTAATGACAACGGAATTTCCAATATTTTTTTGTTTCGTCACGTCTTTTTCGTAATATATCTTTTATAGGTACGTGATTTATTAACCGTTCGAATGGAAATAATTATTCGTATAATATTCAAACGATTCTAGCCATAAAATAAATTAAAACGATACCTGTCAATGATATGCAATCTGCGTATGACGTCAACCTCGATCTATGCTTATACAACAAATTTTATCAATCAATGACTAGATATACAATAATCAAATATTATAAAATTTCCTGAAAACCTTTAGGTGTTAATATCTTTAATATTTGCAAGTTATTGTTTAGCGCTGATTAGTTAGAATGTAACAAGTGGTGTACCAGAATTGAGATAATTAAGCCACACGAACAATCTTATTCAGATCTTTTTAATTTTTTAATTCTCTTTTGCTCCAATACTTCGTAAAATTAATCTTCATTAGCTACTACACTTCATAGAATAACAAGAGATAATTTTTCTTATATAACGTTTCATTCATAAAATCTATCATTAAAGTCTATCTTCATAAAAATATCATTCCATACTAACGGTATATTTGGTGTCATACGATATAACAGTTACCAGTGATGACATATGTAACTTTATAAAGATATCTCGTTTTATTATATATTAAAAGAATGTACTCATTGCTGCTATATTTCAGATGAAAAAAGGGAGGCAACGATTTTACAGTAAAATCGTTCGTTTACAACTGATTCATTTACATTTCATGATAATACTGTGCATTCTGAATATGCTATGATTTGGTTTAAAATAATAAATAGTCCATTCTTGCATACTATTGCTCCAGCTTTACTTGTATTTTCGATATTGGTATAAATAGAAAGACAATTAATGTCGTTCGAGTCTATTTTTGGATCATTTATATTACGTTTAATCCATATAGCTATCATATGAGACATAGTATCGTAAAATTTGGAAGAATAAAACGTTCGTGCAGGAAGTACATTTTATAAGAACTCCAACAAATCTGCGTGTGCACCTAAAATACAAACTGATAGTGATTGTTCATAAGTTTATATACATTATCTAATGTCAATCGAAGGTATCAATTCTTTTTCTCCATAAGAGTACTTTTTCATTTATATGTGTTCAAAAATACATGTGTTCAACCGTGAAGCATATGTCACCTACAACGAAAAAGAGCTTTCCTATACTTAATATTTCCTTTATATACCTATGAGAGTCTATTCTTCGCGTAGTATGAAATTATGAATAAATCTGGAATATTGTTCAATCTGAAAAGAAAAATAACTTATTGACATCATTCATTGATATGAGATTCAGAATGTTTGTTTTGTCTTGCAGAAAAAGAAGGCAGCCCTCCCTTTCTTTTAATGTGAAATAGAAAGCGAAAATTTGAAAACAGAATTTTTGGAAATTTACTTGCAAATATCGTTTTCAATATCGTGATTTTCTTCCCAATGGTACTGTACTTTCAAATTTTCCAGTATCCCTCTAAAAACAAAAGTCGAACCTCGTTATTGTTAACGTAGGCATTACAAGGAAGCGAAGTATTAGAAAGCAGCTCCTTTTTATTATGGATTTCTTTATAACCATGTAAATAAGAAATTCCGGAAATTTTTTCCTCAAGAATTTAATTCTTGTGTTTTGATTGATAATTATTACACTGCATACTAACTTTTCGCATACTGTTCGCGTCTAACAGTTTCCTAATAATAACTACTTCAAAATTACATATGTTCTTGCACGGATTCAAAAGTACGTATGATACAATTACAAATGATTCTAAAATAATAATTATTTAAAGATATTAAGATACTAATTAAACGTTTCACTGTATTTAAAAATCTGGAACAACAAATTTTTATTTATAAAAAATGAAACTGTCTTTATATATTCTTTGTCATGATGCTATTTCTTATTACCATGTCGACATTTTTTAAAATTCATTTTGTTATCTCTACGCAATATGAAAATTCATATACTGCTTAATATTTTTTACATATTATCCATCCACCGCATGATATCTCCTGAAAAATCAAAATATTAATGTTATATTATTACAATGCTTCTTAAATTTCAATTTTTGACAAATTTGAAATCCAATATATTTTGCACAATTATTATTTATCAAAAAATTCCAAGTTAGTAACTTTCTTTTCAAATGGCAAATAACATATACTTTGACTTACCTGTAAGTTTTTGTTCCTAATCATCATTTCCTCTTATAGAACACATCATTATTGTTCTCATAATTACTACCAGTGTCATAGATATTGTAGTGGCTACAACTGAATTAATAGAAAATGATAAATAACTGTGTATAACACTAACACATAATTGTGTATAACAATGACACATAACTTTTACTTACATATCTGTCGATAAGGGATTACTGTGATATCCTGTTGATGTTTCTTAAGGCACTTGATTAGGTGCGATACGGTATCATTCCTTATGGTATACTGTAGATAAGTATTTTAGAAAATAACAAGAATAAATCTAAATTATTCAGAGGTTCCAGTTTCGGCTTAGACATAAATACAGGACCATTTGCAAAGAAGAAAGGGTGCGTTTCTACAGCCTCGTTATAGTAACCATGAATACCAATCTCTGAATTACTGGTTACTAAACATAAATATCCTATAAAATTTAATATGTTTCTTTAATTTTTAATACATACATGAGTTAGTAGTTCTAAATTATGAATCATCCTACCTGTGATATTACACTTTTCCTTATAATATCATCACTCAAGTGAACAACATTAAGATCATGTAAACCATGTCATCCTATCTTACTGTGAAGATACTTAGTTATGTTATCTAACATTATAAAAATATCATCAAATTCAAGTCCTTTTATTCACATCACATGGCCACGACGATCTGGTTCTTCGTTATATAATGTTCTAAAATTTGTCGTATATATAGGATGTACAAACCGTGATATCAAGGTATCAGTTCTTCCTTCCCAAGGGACAGTTTCATTAAAATTCTGATAGAATTAAAAATTAATTATTAATATTCTAACAATCATATATGTTAAATACATTATAGTCAACGATATATACCTGAGCGAATGTAGGGGTGATTCCTTGATAATTATAAATGTCATCAGCCCACATCATTGTGCCACTTCTTTGTACTCCAGCCTCTAGATTAACAGCCTAAACAAACATACGAAATTTTATAGAAGCTGTACAAAATATAGTATATATGCGCAATATTGAAGCGTTCAAGGGGATATAAAGGTAATGTACATCACATACACGTGTACTCTCATGCAACAAAATACAATTAGATTTAATAGTATAAGCTCTTTTATTCATCATAATAGATTGGAAATTTAAGTGTCTTACGAGGGTGAGTAAAAAGTTACCCGCTCTGTCGGTGTAGAATTTATTTTAAGCAATTGTCAAAAAAGACATACATCATTTTTGACATAATCACTCGATTTCTGTATACACTTTGTCCATTTGCCGAAGGACCTTTGTATTTTCTCATTAAAAAATGTTTTGGGCTGAGCTGCGAACCACGAATGCATCGTCGTCTTCACCTTTTCATCAGCTTTTTCGGCATCCATCTCGCACAAACTTTTCAAAACCCAAATCTGTCGTGCACTATTGCATAAGCAGAGCCGTGGCTGATTTGCAAATGATTTGCCACATTATCCAGTGTCACTCGTCTATTCCATAGAGCAGAAGTTCATGAGCACGTTCAATGTTGTCATCGTGGATGTGGACGGGCGTCCAGCTGTTTTTTCATAACACTTGTGCGATCTTCTTTGAACTTTTGTGCCCATTCAAACACACTTCGTGACAAAACACTTTCTCCATAGTGTGCATTAAATCTTTGATAAATATAGGCATCAAACATAACCTCCGACCACAAGAAACGAATCACAGCATCCTGCACTGTTTTCCTGCAAATCACCATTGCAAAGCGCCATTACTCGCGCAACGGTCACAAACGAATTGACGTAACACAAAGAAACCTGCGCAGCAGCACTGAACAGATATTGACGTCATACGAAGAGTGCAGATGGATCAATACGGTCGACAGAAGTTTTAACTATCTGGAGTGCGGATAAATTTTTACTGAGAGTCGTATAGGAATCTATAATCTGTAAGTACACCTTTGGCTGAATGGAAATTTCTCTTACATATAGTCAAAAATGCAGAAACTGTGTATTGAATTGGAAAGTGATAAAAAATAAGTGAAGTTTCGAGGTTGCATGTGATTGCATGAGTACACAGGACGTTTTTAGCGAATAAAAAATAATTTTGAAAGACACGAGACTTATCTTGTATTTTATGCACTATCTGTGTCCGAATTTCCAGAAGCTCTCTATCTTATGAAGTGTTTTAGATTAGCCGGAAAATTTTGTACGTACATACAAGAAGTATACGATCTAAGTGGAATATTCCATTATTCTCTTGATACAACAGAAACGAAATTTACAGAACTTCTCAGAAAGTTGGTTTATTATTACCAAATTAATAGAATTAATATACGTTTATCATCTTTACATACCTAAGTCGTGGAGGTTTATCGTGCGTAAAAAATTAGTGTCGTTTCAAAGTTACATTTCGTACATTTTAAGCCTATAATTTGTAACGTACAAAACAATGTAAATTTGAGCTGTTTCTTATCTCCACAATAAGAAAATCCAACTTTACGTTTTTTACACAATGATATTTATGGAACAGTAATATCATATTATTGCATCGCTTGGAGAATGAAGTCAAGGTACGATGTGACCCTAGTGTAAACGCTGGGATACCCAGCTGTGCCGCACTTATAAGCATAAGACACAATACCTATTAAATACGAGGTTAATTCATGTTGTATCAGCAGTGGTCCGCCGCGGTCAGCCTGAAAGGATCGTTAAATTTTTAATCAAAGATACTGAAATATATCGATCGAATTGTATTGAAATTATACTTATATACAGTAATAATCTTCTATTGATTTGTGTATTGAAATACTCCAATTTATAACGTACATGTTATATGTATTTTGAGCAAAACTAAGATTAGAAGGAAATTAGATTAAATACCATAACGAGGTGCGAGAAGTGGGCAAAACTATTAAATTGTGTTTATCTATTATTTTTAATGTTTAAGACGTCGATTTGATGTTAATTCGAATCGACGTGTCTTCAGATACCGTATAGTTTGTAGTAACTCTGTAACTTAATTACCGTACAAGAATCCTCTCCACCCTGAGCATGTTCGGCGCATATTATACCATCAGTGATATCAGGTGCATTAGGAAATTTGGAATAAGCTATTTTGCATTAGGCGTTCTTAATCACTGGCATTTGTACTTCCATTAATGCATTACGTCGTGGTCGTCCTACGAAGAAAATAAGAAAGATATTTAAGACTGGAACTGTTTAATTTTATTATAAAATTGATATCACTTACTATATCTTAATGCTGCCCATCCAGCAACAAGGGGGTTATAGCCGACGAAGTTGCTCTTTCGTAGGGGCTCTTTCGTACAAATGGGATGTACGTACCCTGAAAAATAAAGAAATAAATGAAAATGCATGAAACGAATGACCAAAAGTATGAGAAAGAATTGTACACGCTTTATGACACAATATATGTGTACAGTAAGAAATTCCAGGATATGATACTTCAGTAATACTCAATAGCATATATATATATATTTGAGGACTTACTCGAAAATGGCACCTCCTCCACCAATCTAAGAATGGCAATATTATGATTGTGTATGTTTTCTATTCCATCCATACGTGCACAATGTGCTGCGGTCAAAACATGCCTAGTCGATATCAGGGAACCTCCGTACTTCCATAGTGGTTTGTCTGGGTTTCGGGGATTACGAAAACCTAATGCAGCGATCCATGGCCAAGCGCCTAAAATGCAATAGTCATAGTTGTGAATATACATAATTTTTTCTCACATAAAGAGTAACAACGATTATTACCTATTCGATATTCGATCATACAGCTGACGATAAGTACATACGTACAAATACTCTGAAATAGAGATTTGATAAAGACAGAAATTAAATTTTTATTCCAGTGGAATACAAATTATTAAATAATTCTATATAATTTCTATTTGAACTATACTGAACTATAAAGTTCAAACGTGTAATTTCTGCCCTAACAGTTTTTGATCTCTATCCATATTATTGCTCCTATATCAATTTTTTATTTCAAGCAAAAAGATACTCTTCCTAACATGAAGTAAAAGAAAGAAATAATTCAAGTTAATAAGTAAAGTTACTACCGATAAAATCATAGCATTATTATTTAGTCTAATTGAAATGTACATTGATGTGCTGTTTAATGCCTTTAAAGTTCATTCTTTGCAGTAAATGGCTTATTATTAATCGGAAAGAAAGACATAAAACGTACCAAGTTCAGCTGGTTTACCAAGCCTTATACACAGTTTTTATTAAAATTTCTCTCTTCTCTTTGTTTGGATCGTTCGGACAGCAAACGATCGTAACATTGCCCTGGTATCTGCACACTGATCGTCTATAAAAATCGGTGGCTGTACGGTACTGTATCTGCCATATTTCTTGCGGAGGTTTACATTTTCTGTAGTCAAGGCACCTGCCTTCTTGATTGTCCGGTGTGGTACATTCTGGATCAAACAATTTTAAAACATTTATACAGTTCAAAGATGCGTAAGAAAGCGACACCGATTACTCAACTTTCGAAGTAAAAAGCCGATCAGGTCCACCGGATTGCCCTACAGACACGTATTAATCCGTAAGAGTTAGTCATCATGTTGATAATAATTATCTAAAGAAACTTTTCACGTGAAAATATAAAATTTTAATTGATTAGATATTGTGTTAGCCATACTTAAGAAAGAAAATGAAAATGAATGAAATGAAAGAAAAGGACTATCTTCAACCTCATTTTTTAAATAAACACTTTGTCAGTTTTGCGGTAAATAAATTCTTAGGAATTCAGGACAGTTTTTAGTGAATCATTTTGTTTCGACCGTTCGCGGAGAGACGCGATCGCGAGATAGTACGTCAACGAGAGTTGTAAGTTCCCGTTACGATTAAATAATCGACGCCACGAACTGATCGATCCCCTTATTTCGATTATGATAATAAGGGTAGTTCAATGAAATTCCACAGAATTAACACAAATAAATTAATGTTTATTTCAACAACTTATTAACTAGAAAGATATAAATGGAACAAAAAAAATGTAACTGCGTTTTGGTTGATAAGTAGTGCGCGACATACCACATGTGTTGACGGTTCGACATCTCGAAAAGTTCTGAACGCCTTTCGATTTTTTTCGTTTTTTCTGGAAGGCGACCCCTACTACGTTCGGATCACGCCACATTCTTTTACGCGAGGTAAAATACGGGCCACGAGTCGACGTTTCTGGAAGTCGCCCTGCTTAATGAACCATGCGCTTGCCACTACAATGTTTGTTTGCCGGGCAGACACGACGATCCGTCTGCGACATTATAGTGCCGCGATCGATAGTTAAGAATATGACCTATGGTAAGCCGTATGGCTTAACATTCTCCCCCCGTTGAGAGGGTACCGATCAAACTAGGGAGGTGTGGTTGAAGTTCCCATCTTATTTCGTCTCGGTGGCTAGTTGTTCGGGTTTCTCGAGATCGGGTTGAATTGGCAGTGGGATAAGCCTTTTGACGCCCCGATACAAAATGCTCAATGCCGTCTGAACTGTAGCTGTCCGGATGACACTATCGGCGCCTGGATGAATCTTGATAACTCGGCCCAGAGGCCAATGCATGGAGGGAACGTTGTCCACTCTGAGGATGACGATTGTGCCCTTTTGGATGCTGTGTCCACCCTTGCTCCATTTATTGCGGTTGGTTAGCTCGTTCAAATACTCCTTATGCCAGCGGTTCCAAAAATGTTGTTTAAGCTGTTGGATATGCTGTCATTTGGAGAGTCGGTTCGATGGAATGTCCCTGAAATCTCGATCACGTAAGCACATTAATGAATCGCCAATGAGGAAATGTCCGGGAGTGAGGGCTAGGAGACCATTTGGATCGGTGGAGATAGAAGTTAGAGGGCGGGAATTGAGGACTGCTTCTATTTCTATGATAAGAGTATTACGGTGTTAAGCTCATATGTTTCTGTTTCTCCACTCGCGCTGCGCCATAATATCCTTTGATATTTCCGATCCTCTGGTCGTACGAGGAATTACCGATACATTTTCTCGATGTCGCCAGTGAGTACGTACTGATGAGCGCGGAATCTAATTAATATACAAAATAAATTGTGAATTGATTCGAGAATATAGGCTTTCCCCATTTTCATGATTATCGTGATTTTTGTATAAATATATTTTTTAAGATACTAATAATTAGGTACTTATAAATTAGTATTATCAATTATTTTGCATTTATAATTCCGCCTCTAGTATAAGCGTTAATTGAAAACTAACTTTATGTTTCAAAAAGTACTAGCAAAGTCGTTGAGTAACAAGCCACTGATGTTAACACAAATAGCATTGTCGTAATTAAATATTTCTAAATATTCATTTTTCATTTTGAACCTGTAGAAACAATTTATTATATATACTATTAGCTAAGTAATTGCATATTTAATTAAGACGAAATATAAAACTTAGTTATTTTAATAATTTAAAAAATAAAAAACTGACAAACATTTCAATTTAATTTATGGTTGGAACAAAAGACAGTTATTTTTCATTAAGTGAAATATTGCAATGCAGAGTACTTTCCAAAATACGCCGAGAGTATTCCTGATGGTGAAACGAGCGTTGCTTCATCGAACGCAGCTAAAGAAAACAACATCTATGTAGTTGGTGGTACGATGCCTGAAATAGGGGGCGATAAATTGTACAATACCTGTACTATTTGGGGTCCCGATGGAACTTTGATAGCAAAACACCGAAAGGTAAGTAATATATTCCTTTATGGCTTTGAATTTGAAAATATTGGCGCGAAGAAAGTGACTCTATCTAGGAATAATTTAGGAATATACATATGTACATACGTATACTATAACCAATTCTATAATTTACGGTTTATAAAATACGTTATGATACGGGAAACGCCCATTTTTGTTGTAATGTGTTTGTGTTGTATAAATTTTTCACATACTTAAAATATTATTATACTTATTTTTTCTCCTTTTTAAACATTATTAAATGATAGGATTTTTTAATAAAAGAAAGTGATAAAAACACTGTCAGTTATTAAATAAAAAATAATTAAAGTTTAGGAGTTGATATTAAACTTTGATATTAAATTACAAAAGTTGCAGCAATAGAATTAGCGACCACATTTTTATGTTATTAGGTACATCTATTCGACATCGACATTCCTAATAAGATTACTTTTCGAGAGAGTGATTCGCTCAGTCCTGGTAACTCCCTAACGACGTTCGATGTGAAGGGCTGCAAAATAGGTATTGGCATTTGCTATGATATTAGATTCGAGGAAATGGCACGCATTTATCGGAACAAAGGTACAGTAACTTAATCGATCAATACTTAACTAGCAAAAAATTAAATATCTTTCTTAAATATATTCTATATAAAATTAACATAATCTGTAACTCTGTATAAAAAGAAGCTTAATTTAAAAAACCAGTATATTTGCTGAAAATGAAACAAATAAAAGAATTAAAAGCACAATAAGAGGACTGTCCTCGCATATTCAGAAATGATGGAGTGTGAACCGTGCAACTACGAAGTTAATTGGTATTCGGTGGCTTCATATTTCCTGCTTCTCTGGGTTAGGTTGCCAAATGCTGATATATCCAGCGGCATTCAATATGACCACTGGACCACTGCACTGGTCATTACTTCAGCGTTTCAGAGCGAATGATAATCAATTATACGTTGCCTGCATATCACCGGCTCGTGTTCCTTAAGCAAGTTACGTCGCATGGGGACATACACAGTTGACCAATCCCTGGGGGAAGATTCTTTACGATTTGGAAACTCAAGAGAATATGGCAGTCACCGATATCGGTAATTTACAGCTTAAAATTAAAAGCGAGAGATCCATGATGTAATTAATTTTTAGTCTCGTTAATTTATCGATTTAGCCATCTTCCTCTGTATTTGTTGAATTTATTAGTAAGCATTACTTATTACTTCGTATGTTTCTTTTTTCTATCAGATCTAAAAGTTGTTGAGGAAGTAAGGGCTCAGATACCTACATTTTCTCAGAGACGTACAGATTTGTACGACACTGTCTGTAAGAAGGAGTAACTCTACACTAAAACAGAAAATGTTTTTTTATAATATTTCTACTACAATATCCCTTTTTTGTGAATTATTACTAATTTCTTATCATTTGTACTAAATGAATGACTCAATTAAGAAAACCAAAACGTTATAAATAATAATCTGTATACCTTGTGTATCAACATGTAATTGGATATTATAGTAATATAGGAATGCTATAATAATATAGGATAATAATATAGGAGAATAATAATATAGAAAAAAATACATGCTTTTAAACACCTTTAATATCATATACCTTATTTATTTAATATATATTTAAACACCTTTAATAATAATATAAAATTTACGATCAAAAGGCAATTACGTATCGTTTAACAACATTTAATTTATAACACCTTTTAAACATTTAGACAGATTAACACATAACACTTCTTATATATAAACATCAATTCGAAGTTATCAGCTTGGAGAAATTGGTCGATTAATACCTGTAGATTGTCTGTCTCGATGAAAGACTTAAAGAGAGCAAAAACATGATAATGCCGCTAATATAATATTCCTTCTTTCTTGTATCTGTCTGCCTCTCAGGTCGTTTTACTAATTACAATAAGTAATTTCGACTTCTTTGCGCTCTCTTTTAGCGCATTCGAGACCGAAAGAAATTCATATCAGTCAGTAGGCAAGGGTATAATATACATATTTTATATATAACTTATGTAGTAATGTATATATCATGTTAATTTCATATTTTTTTCAATATAGAATTATATATAGAATATATATATATATATATATATTCTATATATATAGAATATATATATATATATATATATATATATGACTGTACATAATACATTATAGAATAACATAGTATATAATTTTATATTTTAAAAATATGAGGCATACTATTTAAGATTGTCATCGATTTAAAATCAAAGTATGAAAAGGATACCCTGGAGAGTGTAAAACACAGAATCATTCTAACTAAACATTCAGATCGTACCGACACCTAGGTATCGTCTTACAATTAAATCTCGGTCTCGAATGGATTAAAATGAAATACATACTTGCAGCTTTAACATCTTCAATATCGAGGAGATTCAAACTTTACAAATAAATGTAAATTGCGATGTAAAACAAAGCGATGTAAAAAGGGAAAAAGGAGGAAAGAAGGAACAGGGAAACAAAGAGAAGAAACGAATTTTTCATTTTCTCTTGCCAGGAATATAAGATGCTAAGTAATCTTCCTAAGTAATCTCCTCCAGCTTTTCCTAGTTTGATCAATAATTATTAGTACATGTTAGGAAAACAAATAGAATTTTTGTTCTCAAGCGAGGTATAATTTAAATTTTGTATGTACACAAAAATGTTAAATATCTGTAATAAACATGGTACAATCAATTTTTTTACATAAAAGTATATTGTATAGGCTATTGTTATTTAAACATTTTAAATTGGATGAAGAAAAAAAATGACGCAAATAAAACGTAGGACATTTTAATTAAAGAGACTAATATAGAGATTTATCTACTTAACTGTGATTAAATCATCTCCACTTAACGCTCTACCTCTTCTATTAATTATGCTTCGTTAAATTATGATTACAGAGGATGGGTTTTTTGATAAAATGACATTCTGACAAATATATATAGATCGATATATATATAGATATAGATAGACAAATATATAGATTCTTACAACAGTAGTTATGAATGAACAGTAGTTATTGTATCAATTCCGTTCTTCAGAAGCTTCATTTGTGAAAAGACAATTCGCCAGAATATGGATTCACTGTAGTTATAGCTATAGGATTTCAATCTAGTTGACAGACTTGCTTTACGTAGAGAATATCTGTCTCTTGTTCTACCTTATCGCGATTCTCTCCTATACGCTTTGTCGAGCAAAGTAATATTGGCATATATCTCGGCTCTGGTTACAATCATTAGTTTCCGCCTAAACGGTTAGAATCACATAGCTCGCGCTCTACTCTCGTTTATTCAACATTCAGGCCATATGGTCGCATGCGACGAGTTTTATGTTAATTCCGACCGATTACAATACCTTTCTTTCGTTTACAAGGAACGACGAGACTGGCAGTTGCGTGATTTCCAATGCAAAAGCCGCGATATCTGCTCGATAACCTAACCTCAACCGATTTTGTTGCACTATTCTTATGTGGACTTCGTTTGTACCACTTTCGTAACAAAAATAGAATACGTAGAACACAGCATTCCGTTATGCGATATTGTCGATTCCTAACATCCGAAAAATCAGAGATAATTTTTTCCCTACAGTTGTACATTTGTGTGAAAAATTACGAACGTAAAGTTGTTTGGTGCATGCACAGTCCTCCCCTCCCCTTCATTTGCGTGGACATGCTAGAAAGATTCACTTTTCCACGGTGAAACTGTATGTATTATAATTTCATTTTTACAAAGGTCGAACATCCTACTATGCATAAATTTAATATTAATATAAGCAGGTTTCGTGTTAAGTAGTACATCTGACGTATAAGCACACGTGTGTACGAGCCTTGGTTTTAAATGTCTTATAGTAGACACCGAAAAGATTATTCAGTTGGATATCTGACTCAACATCAATATTTTACTAGGAGATAACATGTTAAGAACACGTTGGTGGATGGCATGGGAGATGATGAATCAAGACATACTTCTGTGAGATACATAAAATAGTAGACAGAACGTATTTTGGCGCTTGGGGACAGCAACAGCTTTTTTTTTATTTATTTGTTGGAATTACAATCAATTCTCGCGTTGAGAATTTTCAGTAATTTTTCTGGCGTGGCGCAGTGACATGGCTGTTTATTTACAATAAGTTAATACTTATTATAGATAGGTATAATTTATAAGTATCATAAGTAAGTGCATATGCTTAATTTGGATAATTAAATGAATCTAACGTTTAGGTCTAGCGGGTAGTGCCTCTTCAGCCTGCGAATCTGGTCCGTCGTATCGAGTAGTCCAGTGATTAGGGAGTTTCGGTGTTTCTTGGCTCTTTTGCTATATCTGTCGCTATATTTTGCTATTTCCTCTTTGACTGTAGGTATCTTGAGGTCGCGATGGATGGTTTCGTTGGTAACATACCAAGGTGTGTCTATTAAGGCTCTTAGCGTTTTCGATTGGAATCGTTGTAGTATTTCGATGTTGGAGTTACTTGCTGTTCCCCATCGCTTCCTATATCCCTATATTCCGTCCTTGCTTCGCTTGGTACTTTTATAATTTTCGCAGTTACAATAAAAAATTTAATTCTTAACAGATTAAAGATTTAACCTCTTGCTTTATAGTGTACAATAATTTTTTTTTTTTGTATAGGTTATGTGATCCATAGTTTGAGTAAGTAGTATATATATATATATATATATATGTCGGATCACGATTCGAATTTTGGGCGCGCGACGACTCTTCGTGTGGACTAGCCATCGTTTCACAAAGCCGAGATTTTATTTACACGTGTATACAGGTCTATCACTAAGCTTAACAAATAATAAGTACAACTAATAATAAGTCTAACAAACACTAAGCCTAATGAATAATACGATCTACGAATAATTAAATTAAATAATACTATTAGCAATGTTTGAGTTCAAGCGAATCCACGGTCACCGGGATAACTCCTTACTAAGCGAAACTAACTTAGACGCAAATGCGATCGTCGAAAATGCTCGATGTATCACTCTCCAAGGCAATCGCAAGAATGCCAGCCTCGTGGAGATTTTTCTCCCTGTACGATTGCATTTTGTTTTCTATACCCGTTTGGAAGCATCGAGAAGGTTCCAAACGCCGTTGCTAGGCACACTCGTTGGAAGCATCGAGAAAGTTCCAATCGCCGTTGCTAGGCAGTTTCTGCCTGGAGTTTTGATTACTAATACAATGTATGTCCCATTGCATCGGCACCTCCGAGGCAACATCACACGTGGCTAGGCCCGCTCTCGAGGCCGCATGTCGCCACAACCACATTTCTCGGAAAACACATACAACCACTCCAGACCTCCGTTAGATAAAACATCCATCCCGTGACCGTGGCTACGTTCAGTGACCTATTGTCACCTCGAACCCAATCTCGCTTATTACAAATCTTAAGCAATTACAACTATAATAAAATCTAGGCTAAGGTACCAGAGGATGTTCCCAAGATTTCCAAGGAAAGGCTTCGGCTTTCCTTTCATCTCCGACACGGCCATCCTGACTATCACACGTCCTCGGGTGTACCTTCGTCAACAAAACAAAAGGAAACAGGATTAGTATCATTGTGATTGGCATTCAAAGTGCCAGTTGCATTCTGCGTGCTTTCAGTCGGGTCGTAATGACATGACGGACCATTCTCGATTTCACACCCAAATGGGTCTCATCCTTCGAATCGCACATACTCTCAAAGTTCGTTACATAACCAGCTTCGTAACACGATCGCTGTCAACACTAGACCGCCTCCAGCCTCGTGACATTGTCACTGTCGGTACTAGACCAGCTCCAAATCCGTGACATTGTCGCTGTCGGTACTAGACCAGCTCCAACCTCGTGACATTGTCGCTGTCGGTACTAAACCGGCTCCCAGCTTCGTGACATCGTCACTTCCAGTGCCTGACCGCACTGAACTCCATCCCATGGCCGCACCTGGGCTCATATAATTCTACGATCCTCTGGGATCGGGGTACTCACATCGCCATGGTCACTGTCCTCGTCATCACAACAGACATCCAACTCCGCAGGAATGCAACTATCCGGCATTTTCCTTAACCTGTCATGGCTGTACTTGTATGACCTTTTCCCATCCAGTGTTTTCAAGGTATATCGGTCTCCTTCCAGGACCTCCGATATTACAAACGGACCCCTGAATTTTGGATCCAATTTTGTCTGGTTCCTTTCTTCATTTTGGCGTAGTACCAAATCACCGGGATTAAACCTAACTGCTTTAGCTTTGGTTTTATCGAATCTCTCTTTGTCATACCTAGCACTAGTTTCCATCTCTTTTATTGCCTGTTGTCTTACACTGGAGATATCTATTTCTTTTTCCTCGATGGTATCAGGTAGTAATAAGTCATACGGTCTTGCTGCTCTACCAATCAATAACTCTAAAGGACTCGATTTGGTTACGCGGTTGATGGTGCAATTCAAAGCCAATTGCATCTCCCCGATCGCGTCTTGCCATGCACGCCCGGTCGTTTCTACCGTTGTGAACATATTTTTTAACGTGCTCATAACACGTTCTACTTGCCCATTGGCCCTACCTGCACCGGTCGCGATCAAATGAACTTTGATTTGTTTGCTTGCACAGAATTCTTGAAATTCCCGGCCCGTGAAACATCTACCCTGATCTGCTATTACCCGACAGGGACTACCGAACAAAAACACGGCGGACTTAAGTGCCTTGATAACGCTAAGCGAATCCAATTTGCGTGTGTGATGTAAGTGCACGAATTTCGTAAAGGCATCGATCAAGACGACGACATGCTCTTTTGAGTCATTCTTGCCACTCAGCTTGCCCGTTATGTCCATGTGCACCGTATGCCACGGTATGCCGGTCTTAGGTATAGGATGCAGTTCAGCCTGTATTTTACCTGAACTAGCCTTCGAAACTCTACAAGCATGGCAGTTCTCGACAAATTTGCGAACGTACTTCGCCATTCCCTCGAATCAATAATACTCATAGAGCTTCTCGAGCGTTTTATCCCATCCTAAGTGCATAATTGACTGATGCACATGGTTGATGACGGACCATCTAAAACCTCTCGGAACAATGGGTAAGCAAAGGGTTCTGCCCTTTCGTTGTATTTTACGGTAAAGTGTACCGGATCGCAGTTCGTAGGTATTCTCGATATCTTCCGCGGGCTCTTCGTTCTGTAATTTATTAACGATTTCGGAGATTTGCGGATCGCGACGTTGTTCCGCTAATAGCCAATCTTCGGAGATCTCGGCCAGATTAATCTCTTTCTCTGCGACCTTGTCTATCATACGGCGATTCAAGTCTACAGGGTTTCGCGAAAAGAAATCTACGTGGGCCATTCGTTTACCCTCTCGATACATGATGTCAAAATCGAATGTTTGCAAATAAGCCCACCACCTATAAACTCGGTCGTTTAAGTTTACTTTGTTGCTGGAGGCTTTCAAGGAATTACAGTCGGTAACTACTAAGAATTTCCGTCCATGTAAGTAGTGTCGGAAATGCTTGACGGCGCTTACTACTGCTAGTGTCTCCAGTTCGTACGAATGATACCTAGATTCCGCGGGACTGGTTCTTTTACTATAATATTCGATGTCTCTGTTTTCCTTTTCGACTTTGTGCATTAAAATAGCTCCATACCCCTCCGAACTAGCGTCGGTATGTAGCTCTATGGGACGATTGGGATCAAATATCATTAACACCGGCGCGTCGGTCAGAACGGAAATTATCTGTTGTCTTATCTTTTCGTGCCTGTCCGTCCAAGTTATGTGCTTGTTACTAGAAGTGAGTGCGTACAAGGGTTTCATCACTTGTGAAAATTTAGGAATAAATTTTCGGAAGTGAGAGGCCAAACCTATGAACTGCCTAAGCTGTGTGACAGTCGACGGTGCAGGTAAAGAATTCAAAGCTTGTATTTTTCCCGGGTTTGGACGAACTTCTCCGTTACGAATTACATATCCCAAATAAAGTACCGACGTTTTCAGAAAAGAACATTTAGCGAAATTGAAAGAAAATCCGGCGTTTACGAGAGTGTTTAGTACAGTGCGCAACCTTTCTAGAGCTTGATCTATTGAGTCGGCGATTATTAGAACGTCGTCCAAATAAACAATGACATACGAATAAGCGAGGTCGCCTAAGGCCTTGAAAATGGCTCTCTGGAAAACGGCTGGTGCATTTTTCAACCCAAACGGCATCGTCACGTATTCGTAGTGACCGTCGGGGGTAACGAACGCAGTATATTCCGTCGAGTTAGGATGAATGGGGATCTGGTGAAATCCGCTAGCCATGTCCAGACTAATGAAGTATCTCGCACTCTGCAATCTCGCGATTTGGTCAGCAATAAGGGGTAAGGGATACCGATCCGCGACCGTATTTTTATTCAGCGCTCGAAAGTCTACACACAATCTATCTGAGCCGTCCTTCTTCTTCACGAGTATCATAGGGCTCGCGAACGGCGAATTACTAGGTTTTACGATTTGTGCTTTCATTAATTCGTCTATTCTCTCGCGTACTATTCTTCGCTCTTCCTCGCTAAGCCTGTAAGGGCTTCTCTGCACGGTGACGTTGGGATCAATTAGCCGTATTTCCAACTGACCCGTATTGACGCGAGTACGCGGGAAACCCGTAATGAATGATTCTTTAAATTTTTCGAGAACAGAGATTAATCGATCTCTGTCGTTACCGATCACATCAGTGTCAACCTCGTTAATGTTGACCGCATCTTCCGCGACTTTACCACAAGCGTTAACGACCCTTGTTTTACAAATAACGAGGCTATTTTGCGTGATATTTACGTCGAATCCCTGGCTCAAAATCTCGCGACCAATCATGATATCCTATTTTAGGTAATCGTCGGCAAGGACATGAAAAACTATCTCCAATGTAAGACCGTTAATACAAACAGTGGACAAAATCTGAAGTGTACTCTTAATACAAGTATTCCCGATCCCGCGCATCACTACCACATCGGTTATTCTTTTACCCGAAAATTTCGAGGCTAGGGACTCTTTGATTAACGAACACTCGGCCCCAGAATCAAAGTAAAATGGATACGACTCACTCAGATGGCTTAATCTACCAGCCGGAGCTTCCACTACACAGGAGTCGATCCGGCGTTCGTCAATGGAATCGTAGTTTCTTTTCCGCGATGATGGGCAATTAGGCGCGATATGTCCCTCCTCGTGGCATTTGAAGCAGGTCACCTTCGGCGATGCGGCTGGTCGTTTTTCCTTCGGGTTTCGTATATCCTGCTCCTTCCCCGTTTGTATTTGCAGGCGACACTCCGTTCTCCTATGTCCGAGAGCACCACAGCGGTAGCACTTAATCCGAGGAACTGATAGCCTGCTTCGTTTAGCTTCAGGTTCCGTTAGTGAATTTCTTGGCGAAAATGTCGGCTGATCGTTGTAAGGGAGAATCCTCATTTCATCATGAAATTGGTCCTCCGTCCTGATATTATTCGCGAGCGTTAGTCGCCGAAAGCGTCGATCTTGTAAACTCAGTATATAAAGGGCGAGGGCATTGATCACTTCGGGCATCGTTAGATCCTGCAACTTCATCTGCAGCATGGAGCGGAGGCGACTACCGTACGCTCCCGGGGATTCAGTCTCCGACGGTCGTTCTCTGGATATCCTTATTAACGCCGAAGTGGCTGTCTCTCTGCCACCAAAACGCGAAAGAAATTGTTCCTTAAACGTTGGCCAGGTAAGCTTTCCACCGCGCACCATTTGTGAAAGCCAATGCGCAGCAGGACCCCTTAGGGCGCGATTTAGAGCGGAAAGTAACGCACTATCTTGCATCGGGTGGTCTTTCAAAATCAGATCAGTATGAGAGCACCACGCGGATGGATCGGCGTCCGCGCCTTCGGGGTCAAAACGTGGTAACGTTGCATCCTTAGATTCCGTACTCGGTCTTTGCTCCTCCGGTTTGTGCGCTAGCGTCTGAATCAACTCGCTCATAAGGACCATTTGCTCTTGTAGCACTTTAAACGGTTCTAATCCCACTTCTGATGTCGGATCACGATTCGAATTTTGGGCGCGCGACGACTCTTCATGTGGACTAGCCATCGTTTCACAAAGCCGAGATTTTATTTACACGTGTATACAGGTCTATCACTAAGCTTAACAAATAATGAGTACAACTAATAATAAGTCTAACAAACACTAAGCCTAATGAATAATACGATCTACGAATAATTAAATTAAATAATACTATTAGCAATGTTTGAGTTCAAACGAATCCACGGCCACCGGGATAACTCCTTACTAAGCGAAACTAACTTAGACGCAAATGCGATCGTCGAAAATGCTCGATGTATCACTCTCCAAGGCAATCGCAAGAATGCCAGCCTCGTGGAGATTTTTCTCCCTGTACGATTGCATTTTGTTTTCTATACCCGTTTGGAAGCATCGAGAAGGTTCCAAACGCCGTTGCTAGGCACACTCGTTGGAAGCATCGAGAAAGTTCCAAACGCCGTTGCTAGGCAGTTTCTGCCTGGAGTTTTGATTACTAATACAATGTATGTCCCATTGCATCGGCACCTCCGAGGCAACATCACACGTGGCTAGGCCCGCTCTCGAGGCCGCATGCCGCCACAACCACATTTCTCGGAAAACACATACAACCACTCCAGACCTCCGTTAGATAAAACATCCATCCCGTGACCGTGGCTACGTTCAGCGACCGATTGTCACCTCGAACCCAATCTCGCTTATTACAAATCTTAAGCAATTACAACTATAATAAAATCTAGGCTAAGGTACTAGAGGATGTTCCCAAGATTTCCAAGGAAAGGCTTCGGCTTTCCTTTCATCTCCGACACGGCCATCCTGACTATCACACGTCCTCGGGTGTACCTTCGTCAACAAAACAAAAGGAAACAGGATTAGTATCATTGTGATTGGCATTCAAAGTGCCAGTTGCATTCTGCGTGCTTTCAGTCGGGTCGTAATGACATGACAGACCATTCTCGATTTCACACCCAAATGGGTCTCATCCTTCGAATCGCACATACTCTCAAAGTTCGTTACATAACCAGCCTCGTAACACAATCGCTGTCAACACTAGACCGCCTCCAGCCTCATGACATTGTCACTGTCGGTACTAGACCAGCTCCAGCTTCGTGACATCGTCGCTGTCGGTACTAGACCAGCTCCAAATCCGTGACATTGTCGCTGTCGGTACTAGACCAGCTCCAACCTCGTGACATTGTCGCTGTCGGTACTAAACCGGCTCCCAGCTTCATGACATCGTCACTTCCAGTGCCTGACCGCACTGAACTCCATCCCATGGCCGCACCTGGGCTTATATAATTCTACGATCCTCTGGGATCGGGGTACTCACATCGCCATGGTCACTGTCCTCGTCATCACAACAGACATCCAACTCCGCAGGAATGCAACTATCCGGCATTTTCCTTAACCTGTCATGACTGTACTTGTATGACCTTTTCCCATCCAGTGTTTTCAAGGTATATCGGTCTCCTTCCAGGACCTCCGATATTACAAACGGACCCCTGAATTTTGGATCCAATTTTGTCTGGTTCCTTTCTTCATTTTGGCGTAGTACCAAATCACCGGGATTAAACCTAACTACTTTAGCTTTGGTTTTATCGAATCTCTCTTTGTCATACCTAGCACTAGTTTCCATCTCTTTTATTGCCTGTTGTCTTACACTGGAGATATCTATTTCTTTTTCCTCGATGTTATCAGGTAGTAATAAGTCATACGGTCTTGCTGCTCTACCAATCAATAACTCTAAAGGACTCGATTTGGTTACGCGGTTGATGGTGCAATTCAAAGCCAATTGCATCTCCCCGATCGCGTCTTGCCATGAACGCCCGGTCGTTTCTACCGTTGTGAACATATTTTTTAACGTGCTCATAACACGTTCTACTTGCCCATTGGCCCTACTTGCACCGGTCGCGATCAAATGAACTTTGATTTGTTTGCTTGCACAGAATTCTTGAAATTCCCGGCCCGTGAAACATCTACCCTGATCTGCTATTACCCGACAGGGACTACCGAACAAAAACACGGCGGACTTAAGTGCCTTGATAACGCTAAGCGAATCCAATTTGCGTGTGTGATGTAAGTGCACGAATTTCGTAAAGGCATCGATCAAGACGACGACATACTCTTTTGAGTCATTCTTGCCACTCAGCTTGCCCGTTATGTCCATGTGCACCGTATGCCACGGTATGCCGGTCTTAGGTATAGGATGCAGTTCAGCCTGTATTTTACCTGAACTAGCCTTCGAAACTCTACAAGCATGGCAGTTCTCGACAAATTTGCGAACGTACTTCGCCATTCCCTCGAACCAATAATACTCATAGAGCTTCTCGAGCGTTTTATCCCATCCTAAGTGCATAATTGACTGATGCACATGGTTGATGACGGACCATCTAAAACCTCTCGGAACAATGGGTAAGCAAAGGGTTCTGCCCTTTCGTTGTATTTTACGGTAAAGTGTACCGGATCGCAGTTCGTAGGTATTCGCGATATCTTCCGCGAGCTCTTCGTTCTGTAATTTATTAACGATTTCGGAGATTTGCGGATCGCGACGTTGTTCCGCTAATAGCCAATCTTCGGAGATCTCGGCCAGATTAATCTCTTTCTCTGCGACCTTGTCTATCGTACGGCGATTCAAGTCTACGGGGTTTCGCGAAAAGAAATCTACGTGGGCCATTCGTTTACCCTCTCGATACATGATGTCAAAATCGAATGTTTGCAAATAAGCCCACCACCTATAAACCCGGTCGTTTAAGTTTACTTTGTTGCTGGAGGCTTTCAAGGAATTACAGTCGGTAACTACTAAGAATTTCCGTCCATGTAAGTAGTGTCGGAAATGCTTGACGGCGCTTACTACTGCTAGTGTCTCCAGTTCGTACGAATGATACCTAGATTCCGCGGGACTGGTTCTTTTACTATAATATTCGATGACTCTGTTTTCCTTTTCGACTTTGTGCATTAAAATAGCTCCATACCCCTCCGAACTAGCGTCGGTATGTAGCTCTATGGGATGATTGGGATCAAATATCATTCACTGGCGCGTCGGTCAGAACGGAAATTATCTGTTGTCTTATCTTTTCGTGCCTGTCCGTCCAAGTTATGTGCTTGTTACTAGAAGTGAGTGCGTACAAGGGTTTCATCACTTGTGAAAATTTAGGAATAAATTTTCGGAAGTAAGAGGCCAAACCTATGAACTGCCTAAGCTGTGTGACAGTCGACGGTGCAGGTAAAGAATTCAAAGCTTGTATTTTTCCCGGGTTTGGACGAACTTCTCCGTTACGAATTACATATCCCAAATAAAGTACCGACGTTTTCAGAAAAGAACATTTAGCGAAATTGAAAGAAAATCCGGCGTTTACGAGAGTGTTTAGTACAGTGTGCAACCTTTCTAGAGCTTGATCTATTGAGTCGGCGATTATTAGAACGTCGCCCAAACAAACAATGACATACGAATAAGCGAGGTCGCCTAAGGCCTTGAAAATGGCTCTCTGGAAAACGGCTGGTGCATTTTTCAATCCAAACGGCATCGTCACGTATTCGTATTGACCGTCGGGGGTAACGAACGCAGTATATTCCGTCGAGTTAGGATGAATGGGGATCTGGTGAAATCCGCTAGCCATGTCCAGGCTAATGAAGTATCTCGTACTCTGCAATCTCGCGATTTGGTCAGCAATAAGGGGTAAGGGATACCGATCCGCGACCGTATTTTTATTCAGCGCTCGAAAGTCTACACACAATCTGTCTGAGCCGTCCTTCTTCTTCACGAGTATCATAGGGCTCGCGAACGGCGAATTACTAGGTTTTACGATTTGTGCTTTCATTAATTCGTCTATTCTCTCGCGTACTATTCTTCGCTCTTCCTCGCTAAGCCTGTAAGGGCTTCTCTGCACGGTGACGTTGGGATCAATTAGCCGTATTTCCAACTGACCCGTATTGACGCGAGTACGCGGGAAACCCGTAATGAATGATTCTTTAAATTTTTCGAGAACAGAGATTAATCGATCTCTGTCGTTACCGATCACATCAGTGTCAACCTCGTTAATGTTGACCGCATCTTCCGCGACTTTACCACAAGCGTTAACGACCTTTGTTTTACAAATAACGAGGCTATTTTGCGTGATATTTACGTCGAATCCCTGGCTCAAAATCTCGCGACCAATCATGATATCGTATTTTAGGTAATCGTCGGCAAGGACATGAAAAACTATCTCCAATGTAAGACCGTTAATACAAACAGTGGACAAAATCTGAAGTGTACTCTTAATACAAGTATTCCCGATCCCTCGCATCACTACCACATCGGTTATTCTTTTACCCGAAAATTTCGAGGCTAGGGACTCTTTGATTAACGAACACTCGGCCCCAGAATCAAAGTAAAATGGATACGACTCACCCAGATGGCTTAATCTACCAGCCGGAGCTTCCACTACACAGGAGTCGATCCGGCGTTCGTCAATGGAATCGTAGTTTCTTTTCCGCGATGATAGGCAATTAGGCGCGATATGTCCCTCCTCGTGGCATTTGAAGCAGGTCACCTTCGACGATGCGGCTGGTCGTTTTTCCTTCGGGTTTCGTATATCCTGCTCCTTCCCCGTTTGTATTTGCAGGCGACACTCCGTTCTCCTATGTCCGAGAGCACCACAGCGGTAGCACTTAATCCGAGGAACTGATAGCCTGCTTCGTTTAGCTTCAGGTTCCGTTAGTGAATTTCTTGGCGAAAATGTCGGCTGATCGTTGTAAGGGAGAATCCTCATTTCATCATGAAATTGGTCCTCCGTCCTGATATTATTCGCGAGCGTTAGTCGCCGAAAGCGTCGATCTTGTGAACTCAGTATATAAAGGGCGAGGGCATTGATCACTTCGGGCATCGTTAGATCCTGCAACTTCATCTGCAGCATGGAGCGGAGGCGACTACCGTACGCTCCCGGGGATTCAGTCTCCGACGGTCGTTCTCTGGATATCCTTAGTAACGCCGAAGCGGCTGTCTCTCTGCCACCAAAACGCGAAAGAAATTGTTCCTTAAACGTTGGCCAGGTAAGCTTTCCACCGCGCACCATTTGTGAAAGCCAATGCGCAGCAGGACCCCTTAGGGCGCGATTTAGAGCGGAAAGTAACGCACTATCTTGCATCGGGTGGTCTTTCAAAATCAAATCAGCATGAGAGCACCACGCGGATGGATCGGCGCCCGCACCTTCGGGGTCAAAACGTGGTAACGTTGCATCCTTAGATTCCGTACTCGGTCTTTGCTCCTCCGGTTTGTGCGCTAGCGTCTGAATCAACTCGCGCATAAGGACCATTTGCTCTTGTAGCACTTTAAACGGTTCTAATCCCACTTCTGATGTCGGATCACGATTCGAATTTTGGGCGCGCGACGACTCTTCATGTGGACTAGCCATCGTTTCACAAAGCCGAGATTTTATTTACACGTGTATACAGGTCTATCACTAAGCTTAACAAATAATAAGTACAACTAATAATAAGTCTAACAAACACTAAGCCTAATGAATAATACGATCTACGAATAATTAAATTAAATAATACTATTAGCAATGTTTGAGTTCAAACGAATCCACGGTCACCGGGATAACTCCTTACTAAGCGAAACTAACTTAGACGCAAATGCGATCGTCGAAAATGCTCGATGTATCACTCTCCAAGGCAATCGCAAGAATGCCAGCCTCGTGGAGATTTTTCTCCCTGTACGATTGCATTTTGTTTTCTATACCCGTTTGGAAGCATCGAGAAGGTTCCAAACGCCGTTGCTAGGCACACTCGTTGGAAGCATCGAGAAAGTTCCAAACGCCGTTGCTAGGCAGTTTCTGCCTGGAGTTTTGATTACTAATACAATGTATGTCCCATTGCATCGGCACCTCCGAGGCAACATCACACGTGGCTAGGCCCGCTCTCGAGGCCGCATGCCGCCACAACCACATTTCTCGGAAAACACATACAACCACTCCAGACCTCCGTTAGATAAAACATCCATCCCGTGACCGTGGCTACGTTCAGCGACCTATTGTCACCTCGAACCCAATCTCGCTTATTACAAATCTTAAGCAATTACAACTATAATAAAATCTAGGCTAAGGTACTAGAGGATGTTCCCAAGATTTCCAAGGAAAGGCTTCGGCTTTCCTTTCATCTCCGACATATACAATATGTATAAATAATGATGTGATTTGACTAATTTTGTTGAAAGAATATTTGTACTTTTTACGTAAAACTTCAGTCTTTTACAAACTTTCTTGTAATTAATAAACCAGTAAACACAATATTAATAAAATCTATTAAAATTATAAACAAACTCATAAGTTTTAATTTTAGTCCTTAAAGGTTGAAATATTTTGCTCCAATGTCGAGACATTTGTTTTAATCCAAAACATTACTATACTGAATCGATAATGTTGCATGTGCCACGAAAATGATGATAGTGTCAGATAACTTGTTGTGAAACGGAAAAGCATTGCATGTACATTTCTGTTGTTTTGTTGACCATGAGTTTGATGATCTTTTAAACTTGCCCATAGCTAAGAAATCAAACAGTATATCTAAACGAAATTAATTTCAAATTATTTTTTAGGTTCTAAGTTTTTATCTAATCTTTCAGAAGTTGCAAAATTTATTCCACAAGAGTCTTTTTTATCATAACCAAGTACACATCTTAAAACTATTTACGTCTTCCTTAGTAATTTCTTCTTATCTTTAATAGTAACGAAAATAATTTAGATGAACGTTTTAAAATTGACACCCTGTATATTAAAAATAAGAGATATATTTTCTTCATAATTGGATAGGCTTTTTACAATGGCAATGTACAAATATCAAAATTGCAATTATATTATAACATATGTATATATATATAAGCTTCACATTTAAACACAAGATTCTTTATTATATTTTTTTAATACCAATATTTTAATAATTATAACAAGGGTTTTTTAACAAGAGATGTATAACATTGTATACAAATTTTCAAAACCCTATAGATAATTTCAGTTATGCTCTTGCATCATTAATTGTTGATGGAACTCTTACCTCAATTCCATCTAGTTCCTTAGACATTACTATTTGACAGCCTAGCCGTGACCTGAAATTAAATATTATATAACTGAATATGTCAATAAATATATTTATTGCTATACAAATTAATACTAATACACAATAAGATTTCTATTTATCCATTTGAAAATCAACATTGTAAATATGCTAATTCCAACATAGATTTGTAATGATTATAGGGTCATAAATAAAAAACTATGAACATTTATTATAATTTCAGTTTCGTAGTATTCAGAGATAGCGATTTGAAATTCTACATTGAGATGCAGATTTCGAAATACCCAATACTAACCTGTTTTTACATAAATTTAAATAGAAAAATTCACTTTATAAAATATTAAAAGGTAATAGAATTAATAATGTGAATAATTTGATACTGATTATTAATATTACTGATTATAACGTATCTGTTAATTCATATGCTAAATCCAACATGTCTAATTCTTCATCTGTTGGTTTGTCAGGAAGTGCGTCATAAACTTCTTTCGAAAATATTAAACGGCACGTACTACAAGTTAATGTTCCTTCACAAGCACCTATATCAATTATATTTTAAGATTACAACATACTTATATAATAAAGTATCAAAAGTTAAAAATAATAAGAATGTTAAACTTAATAAAAATGAAAATTTTCAAATATTTTCTACCTCAAAATTATTTATTTTAAATTAAGTAAATTATGCTTCTTTAAAACATACCACATCCATCTAAATCAATTTCATTATTTACTACTATGTCTAATATAGTATCTCCAACTTTCCCTTTTGCTTTGATTCTCTCTCCACTTGCTTTAACAAACGTTATATTTACTCCGAAAATAATATTTATGAAAGATAAAAATTATCTCAATATAATTATTTTCTTTATTTTTTGTGTTTCTTCAATTAATCTTCTCTTAATTATACCTTAATTATATGTATCACTTATGATAATAGAAATAATTTAAAAATAAGATATACTTGTCTTAATAATACATAAATAAAATTCGTATATCATATATTTATAACAGTGTTATATTTTTAGTTGTTCACTGTCAATGTTGTTCTTATTAATACTATTCTATTAATACTATGTTATTTTTCTAGAAGTTATACTCCTACAAAGAGAAAAATTTCTTAGACATTATTATTAGCATTATTATTTTGACACCAATTTTATATTGGAAGGTAAGTACTGAAATTCTATTAAAAAAAAGAAGGAAAGCACAAGAAAATTTGTATCACTTACTCTTGTTTTTCTGAAAGTGGTTGCGTGGTCGATATTCCTCTTGTTGCCTGCAAAAAGGGCAACGTTGTGTTGCTTGTATATTTTGAATAATTTGATGCAATACCGAGAATTGATCTCGAAAATTTTTGTAATTGATTTACTAACGCCATTCCACTGTCATAAATATCATGAGTATGGGACACCCTGTCCGAACACCAGATAAGTATTGCGGAAAATATCAATTGTAGATCAATTGTACTTTGTGCAAAAACTTTCACGGCATTCTTCGGCTGCTATACTGGGACGTTCCTTTACTGTGATAGGTTATAAAACGATTCCTAACACAAGTGACGTATCTCTACCGGACACGTGCTCTTCGGGCCACACGTTTTATGATACAAGACCAGCAAAATGATCAATGTGTAATTTTACATATCTTACATTTTTTCCAAATGAAATATTGTTTTTATTAAACGTTTAAAACCTCAGGCAACATTTATTTCATCTGATTTCAGTTTTACAAATATATATCTATATTACATATCTGTATAAATTACGGTCTGGTTATATCAAACAGGACCGACACTCGCTAGGGAAAACTGCCCAAAAATTGAATCGTAAAAACCAATATGAAAGACAACAAATTTCTCGTTCTGCGGAACAAATAGAAATGAGCAGAGTATCTTTATCTTTATCTTTATCTGAGACATTCAAAGCGTATCACGCATACGCTAAACATGAAGAAAACTTTCTTGTCTTCCATGTTCATTTTTCCCTTTCCTTTTCCGAACGGTTTCTTCTATATTTATTTATATGTTCGTGATTGATGCTATTGACAACATACAACTAAGGGGAAATACGAATAGTAATAGATATATGTATAATTCATTATGCAATTTTATAGAATTAAATCTTATTTATCTTCAGATATAAAAACTATATTTACCAGCTGAAACACTAACGCATATGCAGTATAATATAATCTACTTAACAATCTCGTTTTAGTTATAATATGTGATTAATTCTTTTGCTATTTCGCTATAAACAGTTTCTTGTGCATACAATATTTTTTATAGTATTCTAATATATTGTTAGATATTGTAAAGAAAGTAAAGTACAGTTATTGAAGTTTGGGAACATTCAATGTTAACCTTGCTTCAAAAAATAATCTTTCGAATGAATGGGGAATAGATTTTTAGTTTTATAGTTGGTATAATGTCATCATTGTTTACAATGTGTTAGAGTTAAAGAAATGAGACAAATTAATATTTCAGAAGCAAATTCAATATTTAAATGATGTTATTTTAAAATGGCAGATGATATGAATGTTCTTTTTATACGAGGACATGGAAACGTATGTATGGTAATGGAAACGTAATGGTTTTAACATTATTTTAGTACAAGATCTTAGCATAATAGTAATTAACAGTATCCATTACCTTTTGGTCAATTTTTGAAAAATGACATATATGATAATTTGCAATAGTTTGATAATAAAATACTTGTATCAATATTAATAACGTATAATTTGCTATCTCAAAGGGATACAGACACAGCCAATGATAATGTTTGGGATGATAGTGCATTAATAGAAGCATATGATAAAGCAATATATTTAGCAAAAGAAGAAGTTATCAAGCGAATGGGAATGGATGTTGGAAATTCTCAACCGAAAGAAAACCTACAAAATCTTAAGCAGCCGAAACACGCAAGTAAATTACACAAGGTTGTGATTTTGATAGAATATTACAAATTTGATACAGAATATTATTAAATATATTGATTAAGAAGCAAATTATTTTATTTTGCTATTTACTTATATTTATTTGTATACACATCTTCTCTGTATAGAAATGGATCATAGGAGCACCTTATCGTGCAATATACTCAGAGGATGGAGAAACTTATGAAGCTATAATATCAAAAATTTACGAAAACAATGGCACGTGTTGAAGTGGTTACCACTTCTAAGAAAACTCTACATCTGGTCTTTTTTAGTTTTCTCAAGCACTGAAGCCATCGACAGCGTGTAGACAAAAGACTGCGGCGAAGTCAGGCCATAAACAGTAGACAGGCGACGTTGGCTTCGGGGTTTTTCAGTTATTAGGTAACACAGCTAGCGTGCGGATCTGGACCAGCTCAAATTGTATTTTACTTATTACACTTCTATTTAAATATATTTTCTACCTTACAATTTATCCACGTGTTTTCTCTGTTTACACACCGAATAACCTCAACAGCACGTGTGTTGTAAAATTTGTAGGTAATACCTTTAGCATGATGGTTATGTCAATTAAGAAATGTACTAAAAATACATATATATATGAAGTAAAGGCTTCCGCATAGTCTATCACAGTGTCATTCAGCAGGTCCTTAACTGGGCAGGAGTACCTGTCAATGTCTATGGGGAGACCCGTGGGATATAGGGTCATGAACCATAAACATGCATGTTACTTATTGTTCATTATTAGCTGCTTGGAATATAATTCTCCTCATTAGACGAATGATTATTACTACATATATCAAGGCAAACATTTATACATATACATTTATGCACGGGAAATTCTAATACATTGCCTGTAAGGACAGTAACCGAATGGCACTCAGTCATTCTATTAAATGACAAAAATTTCTTTTACTCTGTGTTTAGGCTATGGTAATACACAGAAAGTCGAGTTGAGTTCTCTTTTAGAATCAGAGGGTTTGCAAAGTCAAATAGCACAACAAAAGAAAGCTTTGGAAGAGATTTTCAATGAAGAGAACGATGAGACTTGTGAGACTAATTTTTCTACAAATGTAAATTCGAAAAAATATAATGTAGAAAAAATGGATTGTGACTCTGAAGAAGCAAATGCGTATAAACATCACTTCATACCGGGACCATCTTTCAATTCGATGACTGATATAACGCCACCTGCACCTCCTTTACCACCACAATTAATGGCCAAGTAAGTACAATTTAAAAATTCTAATGGAATGCTGAATACTTCTAATATTAATAAGTAATTTGGAATATGTTTAACATTTTATTTGGAAAAAAATACGAAATTTTAATAAAATGTACTAGATCACCAGATAATGATACAGACGCACTTTCAAGTATGTTGATGTCATGGTATATTAGTGGTTACATGGTATATTACACAGGTAATTATTTCATATAAGTATTTTATTGTATATTAAATTTTCAATGGACTATGTTATTTCTTTTGTAGGTTATTATCATGGTTTGAAACGAGCAAGAAACAATCAAGAGAACAGGAAGAACTGTTGATTATATCAATTTTTTCAATAACAACATAACAATAATATAAGATATAATAAAATATAAAACTCATTGTATTTATTTACTTCAATTATTTGAAATAAAGAACAGCTTTATTTTCATATAAGACTTTAAGACTTTTTTAAAAATAATTACTAACATAAGAAAACATAAAAAACATATTTTTGATAAAATACACTCACATATATATGTCGGGTTATCATTAGGATTTAAGGCGCGTAATGATCCTTCGTTTGAATTAGCCATTGTTTTACGAAACAGAGAATATATTTACGCAAATAAACAAGATTTTACAAAATATTATGAATAATGAGTTTAATAAATAATAAGATTAACAAACGATAAGTTTAACTAATAATTAGATTAAAGATTAATAAGTTTAACGAACAATAAGAGGAACGAATAATTAGCCATTGTTTTACGAAACAGAGATTATATTTACGCGAATATACAAGATTTTGCAAAATATTATGAATATTGAGTTTAATGAATGATAAGATTAACAAATGATAAGTTTAACTAATGATTAGATTAAAGAATAATAAGTTTAACGAATAATAAGAGTAACGAATAATATGTTTTACGAATAATAAATTTAACGAATAATGAATTTAATTAACAATGTTCCTGGGTTCAAACGAATCCACGGTCAACGGGATAACTTTTTACTATGCGTAGAATAATTTTAAACACAAAAAAATACGATTGCTAAGACACTCGGTAAATTGCTCGATGTATCACTTTCCAAGGCGATCACACGAATGAATATCTGATGAAAATCTTTTTCGCTATACGACTGCATTTGTTTGTTATATGCTCGCTGGAAACATCGAGAAGGTTCCAATCGTTGTTGCTAGGCAATTTCTGTCAAAAGTTTGTTGTATACTCTTTGGAAACATCGAGAAAAATTCAAACGCCGTTGCTAGGCAGTTTCTGTCTGGAGATTGATTCCTAATACAACGTGTATCCCATTATATCGACATCTCTAAAGTACAATTCTATGTGATTTCTAGGGAGAACAATACAACCGATCCACACCTTCGTCAGGCAAAACGTTTATCCCGTGACCGTGGCTACGTTCGGCGACCAGTTGTCATCTCGAACCCACTTTCGCTTTCACAAATATCAAACAATTACAAATGACAATTGCTTAATTACAGTTATGATAAAATCTAGGCTAAAGCATTAGAAGGCTTCCTCAAAATTGCAAAGGGAAGGCTCCGGTTTTCCTTTCATCTCCGACATATATAATACAAGAATATAATACAACCGAACATTTTAAACTTAGCCTATAGCGCGTGCGCGCACACACGCGCACACACATGACACACATGCGCGCACACACATGCACACACATGCGAATGATTTCTCGAACGATAATGCATTTATTTATATTTTTCAATATCTGTCCTTACGATTGCGTATTTATTTGTTCCACGTATCATATTTATCTATTTGCATAACTGTAGGTGACATTTTTTTTAACAATTTTGTTAATATTTCATAACTTTTTAATTCATATTTCAAAGTGGTAACAGGTGTTTCTTTCTTTTCAAGTCTCCTCCATATCGGGCTTATTTCTAGTAGTCACGCTTGCTTACAAAGCAATTTTATATCTGCACAAGAATATCTTTCAGTACATTTTACTATGTGGTTTACAATATCTGTATTTTATAATAAGTGGTTGCTAAGGTATAATTTGAATATACCAAGTCGAGCAACTTCATTGGGTAATGATACGTATATTTGCTTTTCGAGACGCCTGAGTAAAGCTGCATCAATGCCCCTAATAACATATTTACAATAAATATTATCGTTCTATTATACTAATAATAATGAAGGAATACTTCAAACAACACAATAACATATTTGGAATTTGGAGAAATATTACGATATTTTCTACTTAGAAAACATTGAAATAACGTGATATACGTACCAAGGGGAATTAGTTGTAGCCAGAAGAACTACATTAGAATTCTCATTAGACACTAATCCATCCAATCTAGAAAGAAGTTCTGATCTGAATCTCTTTGCGGGTTCAGACAATATACAGTCTCCTTTATTTGTGGCGATCCAGTCAATCTCGTCGATAAAAATAATTGTAGGCGAATGACTATAGGCAAGTTCAAATAAAACCTGTTCAGTTTAACAAATGTATTATTCATTAAATATTATATTCGAAATTCCTTAAATTCATTGCCTCATCACGAATATGATATCATTTCGTTTTCCAAACAACTATTCCATTTATATATAAATGACGAAAAATAAAATCAAATCTTTTTATACCTAGAATCTCTCCTTCATAGACAAAGGAACAAAGAAACTTACATAGACAAAGCAACTTACACGTATATACTTCTCGGACTCGCCTCTCCATTTGCTGACCAATGAGCTGGCAGTTATGTTAAAAAAGGTGCAATGGCATTCTGTCGCGACTGCCTTCGCTAACTTCGTTTTCCCTGTTTTGTATATTTCTTGTAAACATGTACAGAAATGAAAAGAATACGAGTATCTTACCTGTACCAGGTGGGCCGTACAGCAAAATACCTTTCCAGGGGGAAAACGGGCCACCAAAAAAGATATGATACTTAAGGGGATACACAACGGTCTCCTTAACAGCGGTTTTACATTCCTCTAGGCCTATAACGTCATCCCAATATACATTTAATTTGTTTACTATGATCTCCTGTGACGATACAAAGATAAAATGGCGTCTTCTCTATATTAAGTAAGTGTTACGTAATTTGATATTTGAAGCGTTACTGAAATCACGTCATCGTCGATATACGTTGGACGGTTTATCGACGGGAATTTTATCGTTTAAAAGCTTTACGATATGTATATTAATCGAAAATAACTTACGCATGGGATGTCCTCAGCCTCGTAATTCCGGATTATCTGAATAAAGCTTTTCAATGCATTTCAATATCTTCGATTGCATGGATTGTTCCATTGGGACGTTAAATAGCTCTTCTGATGAACGTCCATCACTCTCATTGGGGAATATTGACGTCACTGTCATTGCGAGATTAATATGATTCGTATTGTCTTCTGCTGTAGATTCGTCTCTTTCACAGGCTCACTTCTCGCTTGTTTACTAACAGATTTGGCTTTTGTCTCAATACTTCTACAAACACTGGATCATATTGTAATACGATACGTTGAATACGATACGTTGAATACGATACGTTGAATACGATACGTTGAATACGTTGAATACCGTTTAATATCGTTAAATAATTTAAATTCTTACGTTTTGCTTGCATTTGTCACTTCCCTCGTCATTTCCCTTCCAGTTATTTTCTTACACAATATGGGATATTTTTGAAATTTCATCTTGTAATAATTTTCATACTCTGCAACGATAATTTCCAAATCGATGTTGTCGCAAACCCGATGTTCGGGAGATAGACGAGCTTCCCGGAATAATACATCGCTAACGTCTATATACATAAAAAATGTAGTTTTTAATTAATTATAGTTTTTAACTAATTAAAAATATTTTTCGCAATGACTGAACACTATAAGATAACCATCAAACAACTGTTTTATCTCTAGGGAAGACAGGCAAAAGAATGTATTTACTATATAAATCCTCGAAGATAATTTCTTGTCTTCTGCTTTTTAATTTTCAATTTTTAGATGGATAAGAATAATTTGAATTTATACTTCATATATTTGTTTATAACTAGTTAATCTACATAATCGATGGAGTTATTCTTAACTACTGAATTACCGATGTCGAATTTTCAACTTTGGTTTCGCCTTCTCTCTCCATGATGTCCACTGATTTCTATTTCGATTGGTCACTGACACTATTCAAAAGAATTGGAACTAGGAATATATTTTAATTATAATATACTCACCCATTGTGTTCCAAATAATCACATACAAGGTATAATATGTTCCGATGACGTTCCGAAATACGACTCTCCTCCTAATATAATTATTTTTTCATTACAATAATATAAGGTTTTTCATGTAATTTTTTGTTACATTTGCGAATTCAACGAGTTACACGTGATTTTTCATGAAACACGAACGTTAAAAATATTTGATACAGTCTAATTATAAAAATTGTTAGAAGCAAAAGTCATAGATACTATGTGCGAGTATCGCATGAAACGAACAGCTATTAAGAGAACTGCAGCAATATTACAAATCAAATAACAAAACACACTCGTCTGTGACGTGGAAATTCTAAATTCTAAAATCTAAAATCTAAAATCTAAAATCTAAAATCTAGAATATTCCTTACCTTTTTTCGCAGATTATAAAATATCTTATTCATACTACCTTGCATCGATAAATCACCGTTCATAGTGACACTTTCAAATCGCCTATCGTTTCTCAATGGATACGAGAATTTCCGTTTATTACTTTAAAAACAACCCGTCCATTGCGTTTCTCTTAAAAAATTCTTTCAACTCTGTTGAAAACCGAGCATCAAACAAGAGACAAACGATTTGTTGTCATGGAAATGTTTGGTTTACACATAAGCAACGCACAAATATAATGATAGAATAGCTGAGTGTGTGTACTGTATAGTAAGATGGATGCAACATGGAAATAGAAAGAGAACACCATGTATAGATACTTCCTGTCCTTGTTTAATCAGGCATGCACACTGGTGGACACTGACGCTGCTCGTATACCGCTGTTACATATTTCCTGTACAAGTGCGCGTCATTAGACAAGGACGGAACATCCTCTCTCTACTTCTCTATCGCGTTTTTAGTTCGCTCACGCGCTCTGTACTTATATCTATTACATTTCCACCATAAGCAGCGGCCGTGCAGTGACTTACAAAAGTTCCGAACGGTTCCATCCTGGGCGGACGGTTAATTGCGTTCGGTACTTCGAGGCAGGAAGGTGAGTACAGAATCGCCCCTCTTAGTACTCTTATTAGAAGTGTTATCATCGAATATAAGTTTTTTCAATAAATTCTTATCGTTTTACAATCTTTCTAGAATACAATGACGTCAGCAATCGATCATTTTCGCGAATTTATTGTAAATTAATTGGGGGAATATCTGGGGTTCTTTATCGGTTTCGACTGTAAAATCAGCAACTATTCGAATTTTTCATTCATAATTGTGACATTTTCGACTCTTCCGTTGCCAAGACCCTCTTGAGAGATTTTTGGCACGTTCCATCACCCTTGTTAAACGAGTGCACATTGGTGGATATATTGATTTTAAAAACCAATACGTGTACGAGATTTATTATCTCACTGGGACAAAGAAATCCGTTTTGCTCGCGAATTTTCCGTGTTTCTTCTTAATTTTCGTGAGTGTCTGGCGCGGAGCATTATTTGAATGAACTTTTCATCGTTCAGATTATATTTCGTTTAAAAAGATTGAAATTGATGCCGAGAAGAAATGAAACAAGGTGCTCGGGCATTCTTTCGTTTACCGGGGAAAGAGAAATATGAAAAAAACGGTCGTTCTTCCTTCTGCCATTTTCGTCCATTACCAAAATGGCATGACCCAAGTGTCCCGGGCCCTGAATCAATCAAGCGAATTTTGAATAATTTTTGAATAATATCCAGTTAATAATTTGTGAAACAAATTAATTTCATTTTATTGTTGGAAACAAATTAGTTGGATTTTTCTTTCTTTAGCAGTTTTTGCCAGAGTTGACTTGACGTGCTACTTCAGTTTCCATCTTCGCTTCTCGAAACTTCCAACGTCCTTGGTGTTGGAGTCTCCTTACCCAGGTGAGTACATAGCTTCTAGATACTCGTCGCTGTTCATCCTTACGAGCCTCTCGAGCTTTAGATGTCAATTGTTATCGTTAAAGGAAGAGAAGCTCGCGACAGATGTTATCGAACAAATCGTTTATTCTCGAAAAGTTCGAACTTGTTCGTTGCGTTTGAATATATATGGACGGACGCCATTTTTCATGACATCATCATGATTTGTCATGTCGTGAGTATAGCTTTTGACTACCATATGTTTGTGATTTATGTGAAATTTGATCACTATACCGTGATAGAATAATATTTCCAATGAATTATAAATATTTTACATTGTGAATTATAAATATTTGTTACAAATTATATCGTACTTGAGATGAAAATGAACCATATATCTGCTTATGGAATATGAGGTAGTAAATCATTCGAAACATAATAACGATTAATTAAGCACATATACAATAACGTTTACGAATGAATATTGCGAATTATTGTATGGCTTTAATGCGGTATTTAATGTTTTGATTGCGGTCTTTGAAATGATATCATAGGTGCTGATATAATATCGCGCGAAAAAGGAAAGACCAGTGGTTAATATTGCAGGTGCACCAGTGCGTTGCGCTCGTCGAGGGTGGTTTTGACGCTGGTGCCGAGGAAAGGCGCAGAACGTGTTCGATCGACCCGCGAACGTAGCCTGTGCTCATACTGCGACAGAGTTCGTCTCAGTTAGGCTCAGTCGCTGTTTGTCCGTCGACAGCGTATAGTCGCGTCGGCCTACGATTCCTTTTTTCTTCTTGTTTCTTGCGAACTCTCTCGCAACAGCCGTTTTATACGTACGCCGCCAGTATATCGCGTGATCATCGTTCCCGTTGCTTCCCTTACCCCCTCACGTCCTTCGAAGAAGACCTCCCTTTGGTTTTTCCTTGTTTGGAGGGAATTCATCGCTCGGACACATGGACTGCGAAGTACGAGGGTATTCCAATTTTTTAATATATAAATTTAGTTTCCTTTATGGTGTTAGAGAACATAATGCGAGCATTTTATGATATAACGAATATATTCGTATATATTTTAGTTTATTCATTCGTCAAATTTCCCTAGTAGGCCGGCCTGCAGCTCACATGCAGCACGTAGTAAAAATTTGTTTTGTTAGAGGTTGGCCATTCTTCTTGCTATAAAAATATCGTGAAGTCATATCATATGATAAAGCACCTTCTGAAAGCTAGATGCTCGATAACGAGCCTAATGATTCTCGGTAGTTTGTAATGTCAAGCTTTGAATTGGCGAGATCGCTCTGCTGTCAAACCGCCGTCCAGCGGCGACCACATTCTTTAACCACGTTCAAGGGGTATATCACGCTACAGAAACCATCAAAGGGTTTGCAAGTTAGTTGCCGTTTAGAAGTGGGGCAGTTGGTTGTTACATGTCATCCGTAGTTGCTGGCTGTTCTCTTTAGTCGCCATACATCATAGTGACGACGGTTATAGTCGCCAGTTGTCCTTGCTAATGGTTGCTTGTTGTCGCTAGTTAGCTCTCGTTATCGTTATATATTCCATCAATCACGCGAAATTTAACGTATGGGATTTTATTC
>NW_022883698.1:0-18223 GCF_011952255.1 Bombus vosnesenskii
AATCGCATAGATTTCCTAGAAAAGGTCCTTCAAACAAAACAAACATCTGGTTCGGAGGAATTTCTAGAGACTGTTGTCTACCACGGCGAAAAAGGGAAAGTTGGTTTTCTCACGTACGCTGCAACTTTCCTCCCACTAACCACTTTCTCTCGAGGGCGGTCAAGACCATTCGTTTAACCAATTAAAAACGAAGCCTATTCCCTCACTCTCCAAAATAACATCGGCACCAACGAATCCGATGGTCCCGTGCGCTAGACACACTCATCCTTAGCTCTCCTCCGAGACAGCATCGTCTTCCAAGAGTACTGTTTTTGCATCCTTCGAACGGTCAACATCCTTCGCGCGGGTATACACACCCGCAGATCACTCAGTCACTCACTCATCTCGTACATACGCACCAGTGTAACTATCCTCGTTATAAGTTGTGGAATAAACGGTGAAATATAACTTACTACTATGTCATATTCAAATCAACTACCTCTGTTATCCTAAACGAAACAGGGGAACGACTACTTCGCGGCGTCGATTCACCGAATCGTAGCGAGAAGTTACGCCCCTCGCTGACGCGTTTTCCTCGCGACCGCGTCTCTCCGCGAACGGTCGTAACATTTGGTCCTTCGAGCCGGATAATCAGTGGCAGTGGATAGTTTTGTCACCCATCCGGTCGAAACATTTGGTCCTTCGAGCCGGATTCAGTGACAAGTGAAAAGTGTGGACACGTAACTGGTCGAATCATTCGATCCTCAAAGCCGCATCACGCGTCAAGTGAAAAGCGCATACCAGTGACACCCACTATCATACAGTGCCACGTGAATCCAACATAACCAGCAGCGGAAGCGTTACCCCCCCAGCGAGGTCACTAACGTCAAGGATCGTCACCCTTGAAGAGGTATAATTCGGTGGTTAGAACGCAACCACGCAACCTCCTGCCGCAACTGGACAATCTTCAACAGAAGTAAGTTATAACCATTCCACTCTCAATTATCTAACAAATAATGGCCACCGGAAACGAGCTTACCGCCTTGCGTCGACGCCGGAGTTATTGCATCGGCCACTTTACACGCTTATCGAAAAAACTGGATGAAATCGAACAATCCGGCTGTCCGCGAGAGAACGAGCTAATTCAAATCAAAACTCGTCTGGACACATACGAAACGGAGCTCCGCGCCATTCAAAATGAAATCGTAAGCATCGACGAGGAGGAGTCCGCGCGCGGCTTTGAAATAGCCGACGAGTACGAGAGACTAGAACTCCGATTAACTACTCAACTGAGCAACCTACGACTAACTACGACGTCACAATCGACAAACGACGAATCAGCTGCCGGTCGCGAGTCTGCTTCGCTCAAACTACCGGAGATTCGAATACCCACATTTGATGGTACGCTCGAGAATTGGCAGTCATTTTACGATTCCTTCTCGTCAACGATAGATCAAAACGAACAACTAACACCAGTCCAAAAATTCTATCACCTCCGATCAGCCTTGACTGGGAGGGCCGCGCGAAGTATACAATCGCTAGCCATCACCAAGTCAAACTATGCAATCGCCGTTGACGTACTTAAGGAAAAATTCGACTGCCACCGTCAAATCTGCATGCGCCACTTAGACTTGCTTTTCGACTATCCGAAAATAGTTAAGGAGACACCCGAAGCCATAGACGACTTTCTCGAGACGGTCAAGATAAATATCCAAGCGTTAGAGAACCTCGGTGACCCAATCACATCCGACACCGTTCTTCTCAAATTACTCACATGGAAGCTACCCCCAGCCATCATTCGCAAATGGCAACGCACCTTACCCGACAAGAAATTACCGTCATACAAGCACTTAATAGACTTCTTGCAAACAAGGACAAACGGCGATCAAACGAACGCTCCAACACCAATGAGAAAGGGGGATACCCACCAACACACTCGTCACCGACAAAACGTACGGCATGAACGAACACACATTACAGATTGGATGTGGATGTGTCCGACCTGCAAGGGATCTCACGAACTCAGATATTGCAAGGTTTTTAAGGCCAAATCGGCTACAAAACGCCTCGAAGTTGTAAAACGGGCATCGCTCTGTATAAATTGCTTAGGCAAAGGGCATTCACTCACCCAATGCACATCCGGTTCATGTCACATGTGCGGGCAACGCCATCACACATATTTACACCGAGCGCTCACTCAGGTCAGTCCACGGGTTTCAAGCGATCGGGCCTCAAGCGATCGGTATTCAAGCGATCGGTATTCCAGCGGTCGGTCAACGAGCGGTCGGTCGTCTGAAGATCGATCGTCGGGCGGTCGTTCGCCGCACAACCGATTCTCTAATGGACGATCTCCACCTGGATCATCGCAACAGCACTTTACACATCGATCGAGACGCACAACCGAATTTTCGCGGAGATCTACCCAGTCGACTCCAAAAGACCGAGAATCTCATCCTCCACATGAATCTCGAGCATCGTGGAACAAAGGCACCGACCGAAGCTCATCGCCCAAACACCAATCGAAAACGAGGAAGAATTAAATAACAACCTGCGCATTTCTAGCCGCTCCACGCCGATTCAGCTGCCGGCGAGGATACTGCGCGAAAATCATCACAGACAACGGCACCAACTCCGTCAAGGCTAACAGGGAGTTGCTGGAAATTCGGACCCCATGGCAGTCCGACGAACCCAAGAAGAGGGGCACACGTTTTCTCGACGGCCGGCAGATACAATAGATTCTCAACCCTTCAAATTCGCCATCCCGTATCACCCAATCCGAGTGATCTCCCTATCCTCATTCCCGGTCACTTCCCAATAAGTGACGCACTAACGAATTTACGGGAGCGTGATTTCAGGACAGCCTTACCATGCCGGCATCCAGTTGGCAGCGTATCCACCCGACCAAGCACCACTTCAGGAGCTGAGGGAATCATAAGGAACGCTACCGTGCACACGGCAAGTCGCGGTCACGACATCCAACGGTCATTCTCCACCGAGGGTCATCCCTAAGAGAATGCGATTCGAGCGGGTCATCGGGGGGAGTCCAGCCTCCCAATCAACCTCAAACCGCCGCACCGCGCTTGATGAATCTTCACCAAGCCCCACCGACGTCCCCTTCGACGATACTTCCTGGGCCGAGGTGTTTAACGACACTTCCAGAAGCAAGATTCACGACACTTCTTGGGTCGTGAATTTCACCTGGAAATCGCTCGGCATCGACGAGGAAGACGGCGATCTAGACTACAAGGGAGACAACATGCCATCCAGGCAGCGGGCCTTCAGCCGCATCGCCAGGTTCACCCTGAGGACGACAGCATCATCCGGACGGCTGTGGTTCACACCGCAAGGAGCACCTTGGATCGAGGTGCCACGCAGCTCGTCCTACCATCAAGCCAAGCTCATCCAGCAGAATACGGGTCATCAACAATCAACATGGAGTTGGGCGGCAGCTCCAATTAACTCTACCTTTACAGAACTTTTGATCGGTACCCTCTCAACGGGGGGAGTATGTTACGTCGCGTAACACTACCTAGCCGAGGCCACACACTGCGGGCAATATGGCAACCAGATGTCTTCGGATACTCGCAGCGTATCTTCCATGATTTCAAGGACCTTCCATAAATCACATAGATTTCCCAGAAAAGGTCCTTCAAACGAAACAAACATCTGGTTCGGAGGAATTTCTAGAGACTATTGTCTACCACGGCTTAACAAGGGAAAGTCAGTTTTTGTCACGTACGCTGCAACTTTCCTCCCACTAACCACTTTCTCTCGAGGGCGGTTAAGACCCTTCGTTTAACCAATTAAAACGAAGCCTATTCCCTCACTCTCCTAAATAACATCGGCACCAACAAATCCGATGGTCCCGTGCGCTAGACACACTCATCCTTAGCTCTCCTCCGAGACAGCATCGTCTTCCAAAAGTACTGTTTTTGCATCCTTCGAACGGTCAACATCCTTCGAGCGGGTATACACACCCGCAGATCACTCAGTCACTCACTCATCTCGTACATACGCACCAGTGTAACTATCCTCGTTATAAGTTGTGGAATAAACGGTGAAATATAACTTACTACTATGTCATATTCAAATCAACTACCTCTGTTATCCTAAACGAAACAGGGGAACGACTACTTCGCGGCGTCGATTCACCGAATCGTAGCGAGAAGTTACGCCTCTCGCTGACGCGTTTTCCTCGCGACCGCGTCTCTCCGCGAACGGTCGTAACACCTATTTTATCTGTGAATAAAGGTTAGGCTGCATCGGTTGGCTTATATGACTTTCCGGTGACTTTGAAGGGTAATACGGCGCCGGCGGTCGAGAAGGTAACTTCTCTATTGAACGAGATCTCATTGATCTCGTCTAAGCAGGAAGAGTCTGTCGGCCCTTTGATTTTATACGAGTCTTTCCATTCACGATCGTGCGAGCTGGCTACAGTCGACGACACGGACCCCCGACAAAACTGTCTGAGCCTATTCAAGGCGACGTCAAATAGTTTCACTCGGAGAGATGAATGGAGATAAGAATCACCGGAGCGTCTCTGCGCTTCGATGACAATGATATTTGGTAAATCCTCTTCTTGTTTCTCGTTTTGAAAGAAGGTTGCAAAGAAGAGTGCTACTAGATCGTCTAGGGAAATCACACGGTATATATTGCGTAATGCTATTGATTTATCAAAAATAACAAGAGGTTAAGGAGCTTTGGGAAGGTTGATTCAATTTTTTATAACCTGACATCTCTTTGAACAAATGTCTTAAGAAACGCTTGAATAAAATGTTAAAAAAATAATAATCTTTTAATGAAATAATCATCTAAAATGAAATCTTTTCCTGTATTTTTAGACAATAAGATTTACTATATCCTACGCCATAATAAGAATCAATTTGCTATGAACTGGTATCTCGGAAATTGTAAGAATTCAGAAAATATAAGGAGGCCGGAAGAGGTAAATGAAATCCACAGAAACATTGACCCAACCTCAGCCCAGTTAGCCAACAAACTAAAATATCTCGCTGCCTTTTCTATATTTACGACCAGAACGTGGTCATTAATTGAGTCTAGCGACTGCACCGTAGACGAGTCACTGACCGATGTTGCTTTAATGGATATGCGGAAAATCACGTGTTCCAGGTTCCAGGGATGTAGTTGTTTTCATTTCCGGAGAATACGGTCGACTCGCGTGTGTATACCAATCTATCTGAGGATAGGTGTTCGTTAGAATTACTAACTATATTACTTTCAACCTTGTGATTAAAATTTTTAAACGTCACTTAATAGCAATTCAGTCGAGTAAGTACAAACTTTCAAATGTCCTAATTTTCAAATCTTTATATTTTTTAATCCCAAAGATATTTTATTATTTGCCGTAGATCAAGCTTCGTGTTACCGGTACTGTAACATTACAATCCTACGAGAAGCAGAAAATAGTGAAAAAATCTGACCTAATAGATAGTAGTCAATATTCCTTTGACGCGTCTTATGCGAACCGCAGTTAGAGGAAATGCAAATAAGCTCTTGCGAAACGGTTTGCCGCACGACAAGCCTACGAACAACGCCCAATGCAAGTTCGGTGGGAGTTACAGGAAGAGGGACGTCTAAAATCAACTAGGAATCCCTATTCAATCGTCTAATTTTCGATTCCGGCATTGAACTTCCCGAAGAAAATTAAATACAATTCCGACTCGAGATTTAATTTCAGTCTCGTAGCTAATGCAATCTAATCGCGTTTGCAAGGCTACGCTTCCGGTCAGAAGCCACACGCTTCGATCGCGTACTTTCCGCATCGGAAGCGTACGCTTCGGTACTAACCGCGTCGATTTTCAAAGGAATCATTGGACACCGGAAGAAGAAGAAGGAGGAAGAATAAAAGCACGTAAACCGGCAGGAAGTCAATCGAGACAAAATCGATATCGTTGAAAGTCGAAAAAAGACCCGAATTTAGGCTACAGTACATATTCGAATTGAATATACTCAAGGTATAGATTTTCTTCTCCTGAAAATTATAAACATAAATGAGTCGACAAGCGATCTTGAAAAGCGTCTGTTCCATCTAGATTATGTAAATTGCGTGAATTACCGTTAGCCATAATTCATAATTTATCGAAAAAGCGCGCTTCTTCTCAACCACGCTTTCCCCTACCAGCACCGACATTATCGGCAGATCGATAAGTATCAAAATACCACAAAGATATTAATCTCATCTTTCTTCTAACCGCGAAAAAATGCCGCGCAAATGATAAAACAACAGATCAGCCAGAAACAGCGAATTCTCCACGCTTCCGACTGCAAGAAGAAAAACAAAGTTATTTGTGTATGATGGAAACGTCTCTGGACGATGCTCTTGTCACAGACGAAATTCGAGCAGCTGTATATAACAAACCGAAATTCCGAACGCCTTATCGCGTGTGACCGTCCGGTCAGCATCCGTTCTCAGCCGCCTGAGTGGCATTCGATCACTCCAGCCGTTCTCCGAATTTTACACTAAGTATAAACAAAACCTTCTCCCACTCCAACGAATGGAAGAATATAAATGCTCCCTTCAAAATCATCCAGTCAGTCTAAAAAAAATTCTTAACTAATCCAAGTATCGAAAGCGTATCATCGCGAACCGAAAAAATTGTATAAATTGAGTAAAAAATAAAAAGAACTTCATCTCCTTTTCGGAAATTAACAAGTTCCTTATTTTTACCTTAATTTTACACGACCTTTTTGGCGATCCGTGCCAGGATCTATTCACTTCAGTGCAAACGAAATTACGATTTCGGCGTACGCGCATCGTTGAAGATCGAAGGATCATCGGACCCAGTGCGAATCTTTGCTACTACGAAGCCCTGCAGCAACTTTCAACGTTCCACTACGGTGAAACTAGACGAGAGGACTACGGTCAGCGCAGAGCAAGCCTACGAATAAGATTCGGAATCTAGAACCAACCAGAGAGGAAACATCGCTGAGACTCCTCAACGGTCATAGCTACTACGGTAAGCTGAAAAATCTGGATTCATTTTCACGATACCGTGTGAGAAAACCCAGTTTCTCAAGCGCTTCGAGTCCAAATAGCAACAGTAGTTCAGACTCAATGAGTTCAATTAGAATCATGCCCGCATCACGAAAAGACAAAGTCGAAACTATTGAAACCGTTTCTACAAACGGAGGTACGGACAATTCGATTCGTGCCATATTCGACGTGATACAAAAACAAATTGAAATTCTTGCGCAACGTGTAGAAGAGACACAACGGACGGCCGACAGCGAAAATAAGAAGCGTGCAGCGGGAATAGAACTATTAGGCAAAAATATCTCCAAAATAAAAATAGGACGCGACGCTACTACAGAACTAGGCTCCCTTATTACTATGGACGAATCTGTTGCCGCGAGAGATAGAACTTCCCCACCATGCGTTCCAATTCGAACAGAAGAAGACAACCATCCCTCTTACGAAGACCGTCCACCGCAATTCGCCTCTCCGAGCTTACGGGCCAAAGGCGCGATAGTATGTATTCCGCAATTAAACGGCGAAGACAATATCGGAGTAGAAGAATTCATACGCGAAGTACGCGAATTACGAGCCATGTGTAGCGAACCCACGCTACTATTAAAAATGATCAAAATCTGCAACATGCCGATATACGAATACGGACACCTGTACGATGCCCTAAGACGAAACGTAGCCACCCAAGACTCTGTTAGAGAACATCAAGACCAGCTACGCGAAACGAGACAGCGTCACGACGAAAGTGTGCAAAGTTATATCATCAGGTTCCGCAGAGCACTCAATAAGTTACAATACAGTACAACGAACGAATACCGTGACGAAATTACTAGACGAGCTATGAACGACAGGATTTTAAAAGACTCCGTGATCGATTTTATCCGAGGCCTGAAAGGCGAAATAGGACAATTACTACTCGCCAATCCACCATACAATATCCTTGAAGCCGAAAAGAAAGCCACCGACATCGAGCGATTCTTCAGGGAAGATCGAAATCGACGACCAAAACCAATAGAACGATTACGACTCCCTGAGCAGCAACGACTAACAACCAATAATCCTAATCCGATCACTAAAAAACCAACTCCAACACCCAATCCAATGCCAAGAAGCTTCCGACAAACCGAACAAATACCACTTGCCCAAAGGACACAATTAAAATGCTTCAAATGCAACCAGATCGGACATGTCTCCAGTCAATGTAAAAATTTTCGAACACCCAGCCAATTTCCGAGACCACCAGCAGTCCACAATCTCGAGACACACAAGGAAGAAATAGAGAAACCAACAGACCAGACCTACGAATTAACGCCACAACGGGAAGACTACCCACAGTACTTTTACGATCCGACGGGCAGCGACATAAATTCCTCATTGACAGCGGAGCAGGAATTAATATACTCAAGCGAAGATGCGTATTACGACCAAGAATAACAAAAGAACGGAAATTCTCGATGGGACATTCTAAATTTAAAACCAACGAACACGCTTTGATAAAACTATTTGGCAAAACTCTAGAATTTTTTGTGGTAGAAGACAACTTTCCAATTATAGAAAACGGCATATTCGGTTTGCCAGCCCTATCTAAATTCAAATTTGAACTCTCGAATCAACAATTAAAACTTGACAATAATATACTTTTATTGCAACAGGAAAACGACGTACCTCCAAAACAAGCAGTGTCAAAAACAGTCTACCTGGAAGGAAAACCGACAACGATATGCTTTATCAATGGTGGTGAGTGCCCAGCCAAAATGACTAATTTTATCGAAAATTCAAATACGTACGATCAAGTCTCCACGTTTAAAGATTTAGTTAGACTTTCGCATATAGAGAAAACCCTCCGTGAACCAATCGAAAAGATATTGCTGTTCTACCTCGACATATTCAATCTAGAGACCGACTTATTACCATGCACTAACCTTGCTAAACACACAATAACGTTAAAAAAAAATAAAATCATTAACACAAAATCTTACCGACCGCCTGAATGCCATAAAGAAGAAATCAAACGACAAATGGACGAAATGCTACAAAAGAACATTATAGAACCATCTGATTCTCCTTACAATTCACCAGTCTGGGTAGTACCAAAAAAGGCAGACGCCTCAGGGAAACAGAAATGGCGAATTGTAATAGACTTCAGAAAAATAAACGAACTAACTGACCAGGACGCATATCCATTACCTGACATAGACGACATACTATCCCAACTAGGCAACGCCAAATTCTTCTCAGCCCTCGATTTATCCTCCGGATTCCACCAAATCCCAATGGACATAGACTCTAAAAAGTACACAGCATTCTCCACACCACAAGGACACTATCATTACAATAGGATGCCATTCGGTTTAAAGAATGCACCTGTAACATTTCAACGCATGATGGATACCGCGCTAAGAGGACTCATAAATAAACATTGCTTCGTATATTTAGACGACATTATAATATTCGGACAGTCGATTGAAGAGCACAATAGCAACCTCGCGATAGTATTGCAACGCCTACGCGAACTCGGACTCAAAATACAGCCGGACAAATGCGAATTTCTCAAACCAGAATTAGAATATCTTGGACATATAGTAACCGCCGAAGGTGTAAAGCCAAATCCCAAAAAATTAGAAGCCGTTAGCAATTTCAAATAGCCACGTAATCCCACAGACATCAAATCGTTCTTAGGACTAGCAGGTTATTACCGTAAGTTCATCAGAAACTTTTCTAAGATCGCGAAACCATTAACCGAACTTACAAAAAAGGAGACACCATTTCATTGGACAGATAAAACCCAAGAAGCATTCCAGACATTAAAAGACAAACTCTGTTCATCACCCGTACTAAAATTCCCAGACTTTGCGAAACCATTCACATTAACGACTGACGCCAGTAACGAAGGTATAGGTGCAATCTTATCACAGGACGGACATCCATGTTGTTATATCTCGCGAACTCTAAACCCACCAGAACGAAACTATTCCACTACAGAAAAAGAACTTTTAGCAATAGTATGGGCCGTGAAACGCCTCCGACAATATCTGTTAGAACGGAAATTCCTCATCCGAACCGATCACCAAGCACTAAAATGGTTACAGAATTGCAAAGACCCCTCATCACGCTTGATGAGATGGCGATTAAAACTAGAAGAATACGAATACGACATAGAATACACGAAAGGAAAAGATAATACTGCAGCCGACGCACTATCTAAAATACATGTTCTGACCAGACGACGCGAAAAATTTGAACATAGAACTCGATAAAAAATATCACGATTGGGAAAAATCTACCGACGCGTTACCCAAAATTCTCAAAATGACTCCGAACCGTAAATCTTTCTATCAATTATCCAAAGCAGAGCTAGGAAATTACGACAGAATCGAATGGTTAACTAAATTAAACGAAATTATTCATATAAACGAAAAGATAGGTATAGGCGACGACAGTTTCACAGAGACCGAAAAGAACGCGATCAAACAAATTTTACTATTCCTGAACGACACCGTAAAAGAATTAAATTTTGCATGGGAACCAATTCAAACATATATCGACGAAGAAATAGACGAATTATTGAAAGAAAATCACGATTTAGTAGGACACCCCGGTATACAAAAGACATACGACCGCATTCGTGAACGGCACAGAGTACCAGATTTGATGAAACGTATACAACAACATATAGAATCATGCGACACCTGCCAAACATCTAAAACTACACGTATCAGACCGCGCGAAGAACCTTGTATCACCGACACACCCCTCGAACCAAACGATAAAATTGCTTTGGACTTATTAGGCCCACTGAAAAAGACGAAAAAAGGCAATCAGTACATTCTATCCATACATGACGAATTGACAAAATACTTAATACTCGTACCACTAAAAACTCAGCAAACGGAAACAATTTGGAACGCAATCTTGAATCATTACATTTACATCTTTTCCGCTCCAAAAAAGATATTAACTGACCGCGGACAGAATTTTATATCTAGTTTAATGCAACAGTACGAAGACGCGTTCAAAATCAAACATATCAAAACGACATCCTTCCACCCACAAAGTAACGGATCGTTAGAACGGACACACGCAGTAATAACGGACATGTTAAAATCGACACAGCCAAATTCGGATGAAGAATGGGACGATCAACTTAACTTTGTATGCCTTGCATATAACACAATGATACACGACTCTACTGGTTACACGCCATTCGAACTCACATTCGGACACCAAGCCAATCTTCCCTCCACAATATCCAAGAATCCCCAACGCACATACGCAGACGAAGTCACGTTCCGCAAAAAGGAATGGGACTCTAGACTCCGACACGCTCGCGAAACATTGATCAAAAGTAAACAGCGATATCAGCGCGATCAAAAACGTAAAATTATAAAACCTCAATCAGTTTTCAAGGAAGGAGACTCCGTTTTAATACATAACGATCACAAAAGGCATAAACTTGATGTGGAATGGTTAGGACCGTGCACGATTGATAAAGTATGTACTCCATACTATCTGATTCAAGACAAAAAGATACACGGTTATCGTTTAAAACCTTACATTCCAGGTCGACGCTCCTCTTTGCCGGAATAGTATCCGCGCAAATAAATATTACACCATTAGAAGGAAACTCTGTATTCGTAGAAAACATAGGAAAAGGATATTTATACAGCGACACTGCCAATGTAATAGTAGGATTAGACACTAGCGACATATACGAACAGATAAGCGCAATAGAATCATATAAATTAACAATAGACTCACGTGCAATCAGCAAACAATACGTCGAAGAGTTAGGCGGATTACAAAATCGCATCAATAACCTAAAACAACTCGCAAAACACTTGAAAGCGTTAACACATACCTGGAGCACACGAGGTTTGCTTAACATCATAGGTTCCGTATCGAAAAGTCTGTTCGGGACTCTCGACGATGATGATCTTACGCTCATAAACAAAAATATGGACAAACTATTCGATGATAATAATAAAATCAAGACTATAATAGCTAATCAAACATCACTTATTAGAAAAATTGTAAACTCAGAAAACCTAAACCACTTAGAGAGATCATATAGTGATATATTAAAATTACAACAGCAGGCAAATATCGATAGATCTGTGCTTAAGATGATCATGAAAGTCGACACCGCGATGCAAACTTTACACTTCCAATTAGATGAAATACTTAACGTCATGATATTAGGCAAACAAGGAATAATTAGTCCACAAATACTTGACCCCAATGAATTCATAGAAAATTACGCCAAGACAATAGGTAGCCAGATGTACAACACCGCGATTTCTGCCAAAACCGAACATTTTCAATTCATACTCGACATCAGTGATCTTAAAATCTTCACAATAGATGACAAAATATTTTTCAAGATCATAGTACCTTTAGTCTCTAACACAGAATGGAACATATTACAAGTATATTCTATCCCGAGTAAAAGAAATGGAGTATTTTTGGCTCCAGTAGTCGAACATCAGATATATTTAACTTCAGGTCTTTCATTTATAAACGCTGATATCGAGTGTTTCAACAAACTTTGTAAGAATCGAGCCGGAACCACTATATGCAAACAAACACTACCAATCCATGACAGAAATTCAAGAACCGATTGTCGCAGCGAAATAATAAATTTCAAACCACACATTGAACATTGTCAAATAACTGTACTTAAGATTGAAGACATTAGCTTTATACCGCTCAAAACTAGCAACTGTTACATTGCGATACCAGCAAATCCGATAGAAATAGACACAATTTGCCAAACGAAACATACCTTACAAAAACTTGACAAGCCTTCCATCATAAGAGCTAACACATCTTGCGATATATTGTACAAAGACGAACACATGCGTATAGGCGAAACAAAAAACGAAGTCATATACGAAATCAAAACAAAACCCCTAGCGCTCAAAACAAACGATAGTTTCACTCATCTATTAGATAAACTCGAGCGAGCACCGAAAATAATAGATAATTTACAAGGCTATAAAACAACGATCGATAAAATAGGCGACGAGATAAAAACTCTTAATTTCGAACACAGAATTAAAAATATACAGTATTGGGGACTAACCACGCTCCAGATATTAGGGTACATAGCATTAGGCATACTAGGTATATATGGATTAAACAAAATAGGGGTATTCAAATGCATCAGGAAATGTATACCGAACAAATTATGTATCAATTTATTTTGCTGCCGAAATGAAGCTGTAATCAACAGCCACAATGCGACAGCCCCACCAGTACCACTCACCCTGGGCTCAACACCCAACATCTATATTCCAACCAACACATACCACTCAGATGAAGAGGAGGAATCAGCTGTAATTTTCAAGCCACGTCAAGTCCGATTCCACAAAAATCTTCTGAAGAAAACTTGAGGGATCAAGTTCAATCTAAGAAGGGGGGAATGTCACAGACGAAATTCGAGCAACTGTATATAACAAACCGAAAGTCCGAACGCCTTATCGCGTGTGACCGTCCGGTCAGCACCCGTTCTCAGCCGCCTGAGTGGCATTCGATCACTCCAGCCGTTCTCCGAATTTTACACTAAGCATAAACAAAACCTTCTCCCACTCCAACGAATGGAAGAATATAAATGCTCCCTTCAAAATCATCCAGTCAGTCTAATAAAAAAATTCTTAACTAATCCAAGTATCGAAAGTGTATCATCGCGAACCGAAAAAATTGTATAAATTGAGTAAAAAAATAAAAAGAACTTAATCTCCTTTTCGGAAATTAACAAGTTCCTTATTTTTACCTTAATTTTACATGACACGCGCCATGTCCATCACTGTTCTATTATACCTTTCCGCTGTCCCGTTTAATTCATGTACGTATGTTGGGCAATTATTTATTCTTATACCTTTATCCCTAGTAAATTTATAAATTCGATTATTTAGATATTCTTTACCATTATCGCATCTTAATATTTTTAACCTCTTGCCCGTTAAATTTTCGGCTTCATTTACAAACTGTACGAAAGAATCAAAGACCTCATCTTTTGATTTTATACAATAGATCCTAGCTATTTTACTATAATCATCGATAAATGAAATGAAATATTTTTCTCCATTGAATCCGGTAGTCTTAAAGGGACCACATACGTCCGTATGAATAATTTCCATTATTTCCTTAGCCTTAGTTCGATTATTTTTGAAAGGTAAGTTATGCATTTTGCTTTCTATACACACCCCACATTTCAAAAGTTCCTTTTCAAATTCATTCGGTATGCCAGTCACTAGCTGCTCTTTACCCAAAATCTCTAAATATTTAAAATTTACGTGTCCTAGCATCCTATGCCATCTTTCCTTTTTACTCATACCACTACGTTCGGCGCTGTTTACTAAGTGCTTCTTCCCTTTCAATATACTTTTTATTCTATATGTCCCATTCTCTTTGAACACTACAACTGTAAGTATATTATCCTCATCTATTACTTTCGCAATATTTCCTTTGGAAATAACCGTATTCTTATTGTCTGTTAGTTTACATAAACTAATCAAATTTGCGGACATTTCTTTCGCGTAAAATACTTTCCTCATATTTATTTTATTTTGTTTCCCGAATGCTTCAAAATAACTTATAACATTCCCAACTTTTGTCGCTATTATCGATCTATCATCGCCTAAATATATATTTACCGGTTCTTTTAGGTCGATAGATTTATCGAAATAATTTATATTATTAATTATGTGATCGGTACAACCGATATCTAATAGCCACACTATTTCGTTCTTACTTATTTCATTCGTCTCACTGCTGTTTGCTGCGTGCGCCGTTGCTGTCCATATGCCTGCTCTTGAGTTTCCATGCTCGCCCGTGCCGGTTCTTCATTGACGATGAAAGTTTCCACGTCCTCTGCTCGTATTGCCTTTGTTCCCTCTTCCTCTGTTTCGACCACGTGTTGGCCCATGCCAATAGCCGTTACTGCTTCCCGCTTGGACGCCATTTTGACCCTCTCTCGCAAAGTGTCCTAATCTTCCACATCTGAAGCATCCTTCCTTTTTTGCAGAAAAGGCGTTGGTTTGCCTTTCTCCTCGATTGGATTTATTTTTCTTCTCTGTTATTTCCATTTTATTTTTCACATACGCTACCGTTTGATTCTCTTCTTTCAATGCGTCTATTATGTCCGCTATGTAGCTGTATTCTTCGGGTAACGTATTCAGCATGTAATTCAGCTTTTCCCTCTCACTTACTTGTCCGCACTTTTTAATTCATTTATTAATTTTTCGAAATCGTTAAAGAATGATGCTGAATCACTGTAGTTCTCCAGTCTTATGTTTTCCAATCTCCTTCTGCATACGATCTGCAGTGCCGTCGGCTCTTTCAAGTACATTTCATCGAACCTTTTTATTATATCATACGCCGTTTTTCCTTCCCTAACATACTCCAATTGTCTGTTCGATATTGCACTATAAATTATATTAATTGCCTTCAAGTCCTTCTTGTCCCAGTCTTCATCGTCTCTTTCGTTCTTCATTCTCGTTGTAACAACCTCGCATTCCTTATATTTGAGAAACATCGTGATTCTTTGCTTCCACATTCCATAATCCTCACCATCGAATATAGGTATCATGATTTCCGATCTCTCCATTTTAATTGATTCTTCTTTTTTTTCTCTTCTTACTCAAGCGTTCCTACGTGCTCGAAGTATATTTTGTTCCTCTGAAAGTTTTTTTTTCTTTACCGAAAACTCACTCGCAAGATCGTAACCACGCACTAAATATCTTGCAAAACTAGTAACCACGCTCTGCTACCATGTTAAGGAAATTCGAGGATTTGGGAATACAAATAATTGACTATATTTCCCACACAACAGTTATACATCTATATTACACTCTGAAGAACGTCTTGCACGCACGCTTGTCGCCAACCGACTATCCTAGATTCTTCTAACATCTGGCAACAGTCTTTTGTCTCCACTAAGACCTTGACGCCCTCTGGCCCTTACACACACACTCTCATGTACAGTGTAAATGTATCACTTCCCTAACACAATTATCCCGCGTTAGGTTCAATCAGGTTAGTCCTACGCGAAATTGATCCAACCATGCGAAAACGAGTGTATTCTGATTTCTGTTGCAGATACTTCTGGCTTGTGCATTTCTTTTCGCTTTTCGTCGCTACTTACGACTCTTACGACTTACGTCTTACGACTATTGTACATGTATTGCAGTTTGAAACTTTACATGAGAATGATGATGATTGCGGTCTGTATACCGCCAGCATTTCTTTTCATCCTTCCATTACAGACTGGTAAGTTGATACTGATTAATTATGCCATCGAAATCCTATATAATGGCTACAAAAAATATTTGCATCATTATTCTCGTTTCCTAATGAATCGCTGTTTTAATCAAGTTTTATATTGCATCAAATTTCTGTAATTACACGAAAGTATTAAATTATAGAAAACTTGATATACACGGATTTAATTAATTGATAAATTAGTCAATATATAGGCATTATTATTTCACGCGAAATTTTACAACGTCAAAAACCTAATATTCCTGTACGAGCAGTATTAATCACAAATTGTGAGAATGCCTACTGATAAGGAAGAAAGATAATATAGAAAACGCAGACTTGTGGAAAGAGAATCCCTGACATTAGACACGAATACGCGATTTCACGAAATATTTTATGGTATATCTAAGATAGAGAATATATATAGAGTACATATAAGTATATATAGAGTAAGAATATATATAGAGTATATATAAGTACCAAAAATACATCCTAAGACGTGTATGCGATCTACGCTGTATGGGACGTGTTATAAATGGTTTCCGCCACTCAACCGCATTTGAATTTGTGAACACGATCGAACAATTGACACGAATTATTAATTCCCGTCTCTACTATAGTAACGATTTGCTTTGGAACGAGGTCGAATCGTTCTGATTCCGCGCATGATTAACAAATAATTACAGAGGACATCAATTACTTGGATGGTCTTCCTGAAACTTGATCCAGTTTCGAGAAAATGAAAAATTCGTTTCTTCTCTTTGCTTCCCTGTTCCTTCTTTCCTCCTTTTTCCCTTTTTACATCGCTTTGTTTTACATCGCAATTTACATTTATTTGTAAAGTTTGAATCTCCTCGATATTGAAGATGTTGAAGCTGCAATTATGTATTTCATTTTAATCCATTCGAGACCGAGATTTAATTGTAAGACGATACCTAGGTGTCGGTACGATCTGAATGTTTAGTTGGAATGATTCTGTGTTTTACTCTCTCCAGGGTATCCTTTTCATACTTTGATTTTAAATCGATGACAATCTTATATAGTATGCCTCATATTTTTTTTTTTTTTTATATCGGTGACTGCCATATTCTCTTGAGTTTCCAAATCGTAAAGAATCTTTCCCCAGGGATTGGTCAACTGTGTATGTCCCCATGCGACGTAACTTGCTTAAGGAACACGAGCCGGTGATATGCAGGCAACGTATAATTGATTATCATTCGCTCTGGAACGCTGAAGTAATGACCAGTGCGGTGGTCCAGTGGTCATATTGAATGCCGCTGGATATATCAGCATTTGGCAACCTAACCCAGAGAAGCAGGAAATATGAAGCCACCGAATACCAATTAACTTCGTAGTTGCACGGTTCACATTCCATCATTTCTGAATATGCGAGGACAGTCCTCTTATTGTGCTTTTAATTTTTTTATTTGTTTCATTTTCAGCAAATATACTGGTTTTTTAAATTAAGCTTCTTTTTATACAGAGTTACAGATTATATTAATTTTATATAGAATATATTTAAGAAAGATATTTAATTTTTTTGCTAGTTAAGTATTGATCGATTAAGTTACTGTACCTTTGTTCCGATAAATGCGTGCCATTTCCTCGAATCTAATATCATAGCAAATGTCAATACCTATTTTGCAGCCCTTCACATCGAACGTCGTTAGGGAGTTACCAGGACTGAGTGAATCACTCTCTCGAAAAGTAATCTTATTAGGAATGTCGATGTCGAATAGATGTACCTAATAACATAAAAATGTAGTCGCTAATTCTATTGCTGCAACTTTTGTAATTTAATATCAAAGTTTAATATCAACTCCTAAACTTTAATTATTTTTTATTTAATAACTGACAGCGTTTTTATCACTTTCTTTTATTAAAAATCTTATCATTTAATAATGTTTAAAAGGAGAAAAAATAAGTATAATAATATTTTAAGTATGTGAAAAATTTATATTACACATTACAACAAAAATGGGCGTTTCCCGTATC